>NC_143135.1:38800000-38958333 GCF_059928025.1 Delphinapterus leucas
GCTAATGATTCCTACTTTGCAAAGCATGTGAAAGCATCCTGCCCAGTTCCTGGCCTATAGCGGACACTCAGTAAATAGGGACCATCTCTAAAGCTGGCAGCTTGAGACTTCTCAGGGTTAATCCAACAGATTCCAGTTCTTTGCAGAAATTCCACCTTCCTCCCTTGCCTTTCAGACTCACTTAGGCACATTGTAATTGGATGTGAACGGAGGTCTGGCCACAGAATGAGAGACCCATGACTCTTTGATGGGGAAGACCCTGTGCTTCCCAGCGAGAAATGGTGACAGGTGGTTTTCAGGTGGCTGCAGTGGGTCTGCTGGGCCATTTTGGAAGCGAGACTGTGTTCATCTTGCCAAGTACAGGATTGAGTGTCACTGTTTTGCTTTCTGGGAATAATGGCCGTGCAGATAAGGTAGATTTATGGCGCTGAGGTATTTCAAAGAATAGACTGTTCCTTTTTTTTTGAATGTCTACATCTTCTGGTTATTAAGGTAGTAGTTATTTTAGAATATTTGGAAAGTATTTTTTAAAAATAAAAACATTTACTTCCACACCCAGAGATGATTACTGCTAACATTTTAGTGTATTTCCCTCCATTCTTTTTGAAATGAACATATACTTTTTTCGCAAGATACAGAGTTGAATATGCTTTATTCACTTAACATTATATCATGTGCATTTCCCAGATTATTACATATTCCTTAGAAACATCTTAATTTGCTGCATAATAGCCTGTTGGGTACATGTACCGTAATTTTCTTAATCATTCCCCATTCAGAGGTTGGGCATTTAGATTGCAACTACTGAAATAACATAAATACGTATTTTCCCCTAAAATATGTAAAAATATTTGACTATGGTTGGTTTTTTTTTTTAAAAAACTATCTTCTTAGTTTCCTAGAACTGGAAATTCCTAGACCAAAGAATGAGTACATTTAAAAGTGCCTATTGGTGGGGATTGTCGGACTGTTCTGTTTACCTTATATTTAAAGCAAAAACGTTATGACGTGTCAGGCGGCTGTGGGCCAGCTGGGTGAGGTCCCTGCTTCTGACCATTGTGCACAGGAGGCTGCCTCCTCACCGCTCACTCGCTTCCTGGCAGACAGTACAATCAGCCCCTTGTAGCTCCCCAGTGAAATTTAAGTAATCGGTCAGCTTCTCCAGTGCTTCCCTCTCTGTCAGGAAGTTCATCTGTGAATCTAACCTAAATCTCACCTGCTGCATTTAAAATCCTCACCCGCGGCTGACTCCCCTCAGTGGGAGTGGAGCAAAGTGGAGCGGATCTGTGCACCTTCTGCAGGCAGCCCACTCGCCTCTCTCCCAACTGCCTGACCACCGCGGCTCCGGCCACCAGCCTTATGTTACCCTGGAGGAAACTTGAAGGTCTCTGGCTACTGCTGTCACGACTAGGAGGGCGGTCCCTGCATCGAGTTGCCGCCGATAACACCAGGTAGGGTTTCCAAACCTGAGAGTGCCCATGGCGTGGAGGCCAGCATCCCGGCCTCTCCCGTGCCCTCTGCAGAGCTCGTGGGGGCAATTAGCATTCAGAGTGGTGCTCTCCTATTGACACTGCGGGTCTATCAGATTCATTCTCTGGGAAAAAAGAAATGTGGCTAAAGCAGGGATTAATTGTGTTTCAGTCCCAAGTGCATTGGCCAAGTGGTAACTGCAGTGAAGGAGTTCAGCTAGGCGGGGAGGGGCATTTGAGTGCATTCTGGTGATGAGGGAGCCCACTGTCAGTGTGGAAAGGGTAGGGTCCCACCCTGGGCCTCCCACCTTTGGCATCAAGTAGCTGCTGTGCCCTCCACCTGAAGAGCCTCGGCTACCTTTCTTAGCCAGAGTCCTTTGTTGAGAGCTGACAGCTTTCTTATGGGGCAGTAGGATGTTAATTTGGAAGGGAAATGAATATAGCTGCAACTTCATGGGCAGCAAGAGGCCCCTTGTGTCCCTCACTTAGGCCTTTTAGAGCTGGCTGGCAATAGGCCAGCAGAGTGGACCAAGTCGTACAGGAAACAGACTGGGGATTGAGTCCTGCAGCACCTGTGGGAGTATCTGAGCATGGCTGGAGCCTGAAGTGTCCCTGGGGCCCGGCCCAGGCTGGCTGACCTTCTCCAGCTCCTTGCCGTCCCTTCCACGTCAGCACCAGGAGATCCTGCCTCAGTATGAACTGCTTGATGTTCCAGCTTTACCTCCTCAGAAGGTCTGCACTCTTAAGACGAGATGCTTTGTTTCCGGTTTGCTGTTCCTTCCTTCAGTGCCTGGTACAATGCTAGTGCTTGATTGAAATGAAAGAAGCATTTATGAGGCAAAACCCAGTGGTGTTAGGCACTCAGTAAAAAAGCTAGTTCTCTGCTCTTCAGCCCCCATTGAAAATCCCATGTCAAATGGTTTTTCTTCCTTTTGAAGAGGGGGAGCGTTTTTCCCCGCCTCACCTTACTGTTATCCCTTGTGCACTTTGGAGCTGAATATTGCTGGTACTTTTACCTTGACAAGTTGGAGCCCAGTGTCCCCACTGTGAGGCCTTAGCCCAGTGAATGCCATCCCTGGCTGCCTGTTAGAATCCCTTGGAGAGCTTTTTAAAAATACTGATGCCTGGGACCCAATGCCAGAGATTCTGATTTATTTAGTCTCAGTTGGGGCTCTGGCACCATCATTTTTTTTTTTTAACGTCTTTATTGTAGTATAATTGCTTTACAATGGTGTGTTAGTTTCTGCTGTATAACAAATGTATATGTATAACATATGTATATGTATACATATACATATGTCCCCATATCTCTTCCCTCTTGCATCTCCCTCCCTCCCAGCCTCCCTATCTCACCCCTCTAGGTGGTCACAAAGCACCGAGCTGATCTCCCTGTGCTATGCAGCTGCTTCCCACTAGCTATCTATTTTACATTTGGTAGTGTATACATGTCCATGCCACTCTCTCACTTCGTCCCAGCTTACCCTTCCCCCTCCCCGTATCCTCAAGTCCATTCTCTAGTAGGTCTGTGTCTTTATTCCCGTCTTGCCCCTAGGTTCTTCGTGACCTTTTTTTTTAGATTCCATATATATGTGTTAGCATACGATATTTGTTTTTCTCCTTCTGACTTACTTCATTCTGTATGACAGACTCAAGGTCCATCCACCTCACTACAAATAACTCAATTTCGTTTCTTTTTATGGCTGAGTAATATTCCATTGTATATATGTGCCACATCTTCTTTATCCATTCATCTGTTGATGGACACTTAGGGTGCTTCCATGTCCTGGCTATTGTAAATAGAGCTGCAGTGAACATTGTGGTACATGACTCTTTTTGAATTATGGTTTTCTCAGGGTATATGCCCAGTAGTGGGATTGCTGGGTCATATGGTAGTTCTATTTTTAGATTTTTAAGGAACCTCCATACTGTTCTCCATGGTGGCTGTATCAATTTACATTCCCACCAACAGTGCAAGAGGGTTCCCTTTTCTCCACACCCTCTCCAGCATTTATTCTTTGTAGATTTTTTGATGATGGCCGTTCTGACCGATGTGAGATGATATCTCATTGTAGTTTTGATTTGCATTTCTTTAATGATTAAAGATGTTGAGCATTCCTTCATGTGTTTGTTGGCAATCTGTATATCTTTGGAGAAACGTCTATTTAGGTCTTCTGCCCATTTTGGATTGGGTTGTTTGTTTTTTTGATATTGAGCTGCATGAGCTGCTTGTAAATTTTGGAGATTAATCCTTTGTCAGTTGCTTCATTTGCAAATACTTTCTCCCATTCTGAGGGTTGTCTTTTCGTCTTGTTTATGGTTTCCTTTGCTGTGCAAAAGCTTTTAAGTTTCATTAGGTCCAATTTGTTTATTTTTGGTTTTATTTCCATTTCTCTAGGAGGTGGGTCAAAAAGGATCTTGCTATGATTTACGTCATAGAGTGTTCTGCCTATGTTTTCCTCTAAGAGTTCGATAGTGTCTGGCCTTACATTTAGGTCTTTAATCCATTTTGAGTTTATTTTTGTGTATGGTGTTAGGAAGTGTTCTAATCTCATTCTTTTACATATAGCTGTCCAGTTTTCCCAGCACCACTTATTGAAGAGGCTGTCTTTTCTCCAGTGTATATCCTTGCCTCCTTTATCAAAGATAAGGTGACCATATGTGTGTGGGTTTATCTCTGGGCTTTCTATCGTGTTCCATTGATCTATATTTCTGTTTTTGTGGGACCATCATTTTAAAAAACATTCCACAGGTGATTCTAGTGTTCAGTAATTTTCCCAGAATAAGGAGTAAGATGTTCATTCCTGCTCTGTCCTGTCAGCAGTTTTGCTTTATGGACAGATGTGTTTTAAGCCTGTGATATCTGCAGCAGCAGGCTGCTCACATCCTTTATGGAAGCAGAAAGGATAAAATGATAAATGAGAGGATTGTGACAGGCTTTCGTGGGTGGTGTTGGCTTGATGGGAAGCCCCTATGTATGTACCTAGCATCCCTTTCTGTTACCAAGATGTGCTCTGGCTGTCAGTCTGCCTAGTAATTAAGCAGGGGACCTGGGCAGGAGGAGGATGTTTTAGTTAAGGTGGACTATAAAAAGGAACAAACAGGCAATGAGCCTGTTTATATTCGGTTCATTAGCCAGGACCTGGATTCACCTTCTTCTCAAACGTTTGGAACATGGGGCAAATGGGATGGATGGGGAACAGGGCCGTGAGTGAATGGCAGAGGATGGCGTTCAGTTTCAGGCTAGAGGACAGAGAGGTCAAAGCAGTGGGTTCCTGCAGTGAACGTTCAACCCTTCATGGCTCTCTGTTACCCATTGCGGGCTGGGATCCCTAAGGCCTCACTTATGCTAATTTCCTTTTGAATGTTGTAGATACCTCTTCCCAGAGGAGATAACAGGAGGCCGAGTTATTGCCATGAGTGAATGAGCCCCTTCACTAATGGTATTTGGGTTTGCCTGTAGGTTCCTTTACGTGATTCGGGGATGGTTATGCCCCTGTTGACTAATGCATTTGACTTGATGTCTTAAGTCCTATACCTTCCCTTACCCTCTTTGGGGTGTTTATGGTTGGGGCTTTGTTCCATGAGCATCCTCTCAGATTGAGGGGCTGCTTTTGTGGTTTCAGCTGCTTCTTGGCTTCTGTCTCATGGTTTGGCCATTTCCAGGCCCTCTCAGCCTTAGAGAAGTTGGAGCTCCCTTAAGAGAGCCCCATGTAGTTTTATCAGAGGTGAGGTGGCCTCTAGATTAACCCCTGGGGTGCTGATGGCACTGTTCCTCAAACTTACAAATCCTGCTTAGAAAAAGGTACACACATTTTATTTATTTATTTTTAGTTTTCTCATGCTATTCAAACTGCAGTTTTGCTAGCTGTCTATAACAGATTCCCCCGGGGTGCCTGTTAAAAATGCAGAATCTCTGGGACTAGAACCTAGGAATTTGCATTTTAGCTAGAATCCCAGGCCATTATCAGGTACAGGAATGTTTGAGAATCACTTTGTTTAAAAAAAAAAAAGGGCTTCCCTGGTGGCGCAGTGGTTGAGAATCTGACTGCCAATGCAGGGGACACGGGTTCGAGCCCTGGTCTGGGAAGATCCCACATGCCACGGAGCAGCTAGGCCTGTGAGCCACAACTACTGAGCCTGTGCGTCTGGAGCTTGTGTGCTCCGCAACAAGAGAGGCCGCGACGGTGAGAGGCCCACGCACCGCAATGAAGAGTGGCCCCCGCTTGCCGCAACTAGAGAAAGCCCACGCACAGAAATGAAGACCCAACACAGCCAAAAAAAAGAAAAAAAAAAGTCACCCCCTTTGTTTTACAGGGGAAATATGACACAGAGTGGTTAAGTGACTTGCCCAGGATCACTCAGTGAATTCGGGCTGGAGCCAAGCTGGAAGAACCTAAGCCAAGCCCAGAATGTTAACATCACCTCATAGTTGTATAGACCTTTGTTCTTTGAAATCGTAGCCCATCTTTCTGCCCCTCTAGTTTGCTAAGATGGAAAGTGTCATCCATCGTCTGTTTTGAACCAGATTACTTTTTGCTGTGGGGAGCTGTCCTGTGCATTGTAGGATTTTTTAGCAGCATTTCTTGCTTTTACCCCCTGGATTCCAGTAGCATCCCGCAGTTGTGATAATCAAAAATGTCTCCAGGCATTACCAAATGTCCTTGGGGGGCAAAATCACCCCAGGTGAGAACCACAGCTTTAGCTGCAAAAGCTGTGTGTCAGGGATGTTCCCTAAAAGTATCCTACAGCATTTATTTTTATACCTAGGGATTCACTTTTAAAATTTGCATAGCTGGCTTCTACCCGACTTGGCTACTGTGCTGGATTGCACACATTAATGAAGTCACGCTGAATATAAGCTCTTTCCTCCTCTGTTTTGGCCTGCAGAGGAAAGACATAAATAAGCTTGGAAGGACCACTGAATTTGGACTCTAGTCTGTGGTTTGCCTGCCAGCCCTGCATGTCCTAATAGCTGTGGGATGTTGGGGAAAGTCGCTTGCCTTCTTGAGCCCCGTTCCTCATCTGATTATGATAGAAATAAATGTTTGTTTTGAATGAGAATTAAGTGACACCTTGAATGTGGAAGTGTTTATAAAACATTATTCATATATTAAGTGGCGATGATAAGATTCAGGTCTAATTACCAGCACTTGAGGTTTTCTCAAATTCAAGAGTGCGGAACTCAGCACAGCAATCAATTCTAGACTTGTATTTGGCCAAGTATGTTACCCTTGTCGTGTTTCTGCCCATAAAGTTAATCTTCCCCCTCTCACTTTAAATTTAATCTCCTTCTTCTTACTGGCCGTTGCGATACCTCTTTTGGGTCATTGTCTCTGCAAGATTGGTTGTTAGTTTATTACCTGTGACTGGCAAGAGCCGGGTTCTTTTTATGGTAAGGTTTCAGAAGGGCCGTCAAATAGTTTATGAAAATCAAAACCAGTGTCACCTTCCTTTCCCTCATGGCCAGCACCCAGGGAAATCCATAGTAATTGGTACATGAGGCCTGAATGCAGGCGGTGAAGCCAGCGTCAGTCTGTAAAGAGTTGCATGCAAATGAACTTGGAGATTAAAGGTCTCTGAGCTGTTGGCACAGCAAAGCTCGGCTAGTCCAGCACTTTATTTTGCAGACAAGGAAACTGATTCCAGAGAGGGAACATGTCTGAGGTATCACAGGGGCAGAGTAAGATTGTGGTCCAGGCTTTCCAGGTGCCGGCCAAGGCTCTCGGCACATGGTCACGTGTGTCCAGGCTGCTGATTGGTGTGGGGGGAGCAGGCCCCACGCCGTATCCAGGGCGCTGTGGCTGCCCTCTGTTTTACTTCAGATATTGCCTGATAGGTCTTGTGAAATCACCTCTTTTAGCTCAGTAGCTTATGGGTGGAACTTCACCAGAATTCAACACAGTACACAGCATGATTTCTGCTGATTCTCACAGCAGGACATCTTGAGGGGAGGAGGCACCAGTTTCACTGTGAACATATTGAAGACGAAGAAGACTGAGAAACTGAAGCCCCTCTTGTTTCTTCAGCCACTTCGAACACCATCCCTTGGCTATACATATTCTCCCACTATGATGTGCTCCTATATCGTCATCGCTGCTGACATTGTTAGTGTTATTAATACTTGCTGCTGTTTATTGAGTGTCTACTGTATGCCAGTGCATGTGAAGTGTTTACCACAATGCACATCTCAGTTGATCCACCCAAAAACTCTACTGAGAGGGTACTATAACTGTCTCTGTTTATAAATGGGAAACAGATTAAGGAACTTACTCAAGCTCACAGAGTGGGAGCGTGGGCTGAGATTCAAGCCCTTCCAACTGATGAAGCCTGAATAGGCTCCTTCCTGATCTGTAGTTCCTGACTCCCTTGGGGGCAGTTACTGTGAACCCCACCAGCCCACTCCTCCTCTCTAGCCAGCGTCGAGGCCTTCGAGGACCTGCTTCAGATGGCCAGTTTGAACCTCTAGAGCTGTCCTGACTGGGTGGCTCTCCACCTGCCCCCCGAGCATTCCCTCTCAGCCTGTGCCAAGAGTCTGAATGAGAAGACCTGTCCCTGACTCAGGAACCTAGAGGCCAGCTGGCAAGGGAGGCACAACCTTTAGAGACTAAGGCCTGGATTTTGGTTGGATGGATCCCTTAACCTTCTGGAGCCTCATCTCCCTTGGCTATAAAGTGGAGGCAATTCCTGTCTCACAATTTCCTTTTTTTTTTTTTTTTTTTTTTGAGAGTGTTAGACACTTCATATTGAAAGTGTTTATAAACTCTGGGTTTAGGTGGGATTGTGAGACTAATGATTTCTCAGCACCTGGTGCATAACCATCATGATTCCAGAGGAGAGGAGAGTGGGAGCCTGGGGGAGAATGTTCAAGGGAATGAAATACAGGGACACTTTGGGGAAGAAGAAGCAAGCTGATCTCCATTTGCCAGCTGTTTTAAAGGCCTTCTCACCCAGCCTTCCTCCTTCATGCAGTGCCAGTGCACCCTGTGTGGATGTGTTTCTGCTTCCCTGCCTGCTCTGGAGGAAGTGATCACAGGCACTGTTGGAGGACTAGGGGTTCCTGTAGGTCCCCCTGCAGATACTCGCCACAGGGCCCACCTTGCTTTTCCCTGGGGCAAAGAGGGCTGCTTGGGGGACGGACTTGGGTTATTTAAAGGGAAATTGCTAATAGATACTTTGGATTATGGTGACCTAGAGGAAAGAAGAAAATTAAAAAAATTTTTTTTCACCATGAAGGTAGTATAACTATATTACCTCAAAAATTGGATAATAGAGAAGAGGGTAAAGAGCGCTCATATTCATTTCACCGTAATGTATTTCTTCTGGATTTTTGCGGGGAGGTGGAGGAATAATAATTTTCATTTATTTTAGTAGGTATATGTAACATGGCACACATTTGACAGGGTACAAAGCAGTGAAAAATAAGTCTTTATAGAACATGTTTTTAGTCATTTCATACATATGATTTTTTTTTTTTTTTTTTGCGGGGAGGGGAGGGGCATGCTGTGTGGCATGTGGGATCTTAGTTCCTCGACTAGGGATCGATCCTGTGACCCCTGCGTTGGGAGCACAGAGTCTTAACCACTGGACTGCCAGGGAAGTCCCCATACATATGATTTTCACTCTTTCAGTCAACATTACTTGATCTTCACATGTCTAAATGTCTTATTCTTCCCCATTTTAAAGATTTTAAAAATTTTGCAAGCAATATGTGCAAAAATATACTTAAAATTTTTTATTCTTATGTAAGTGGACAGCAAAATACCAAATTGTAACAGTGGTGACATGTCACAGGTGACTTTTATTTTTATTTATTAAAAAAATTTTTTTAAATTTATTTTATTGAAGTATAGTTGATTTACATTGCTGTGTTAATTTCTGCTGTGCAGCAAAGTGATTCAGTTATATATATATATATATGCACATTCTTTTTCATATGCTTTTCCATTATTTTTATCATAGGATATTGAATATAGTTCCCTGTGCTATACAATAGGACCTTGTTATTTATCCATTCTATATATAATAGTTTGCATCTGCTAATCCCAAACTCCTTATCCATCCCTCCCCCACCCACCTTCCCCCTTGGCAACCACAAGTCTGTTCTCTATGTCTGTGAGTCTGTTTCTGTTTCATAGATAAGTTCATTTATGTCGTATAAGTGATATCATATGGTATTTGTCTTTCTCTTTCTGACTTCACTTATTATGATAATCTCTAGGTCCATCTATGTTGCTGGAAATGGCATTATTTCATTCTTTTTATGGCCAAGTAATATTCCATTGTATATATGTACCACATCTTCTTTATCCATTCATCTGTCAATGGACATTTAGGTTGTTTCCATGTCTTGGCTATTGCAAATAGTGCTGCTGTGAACATAGGGGTGCATGTATCTTTTTGAATTATAGTTTTGTCTGGATATATTTATTTTTATTTTTTATGCTTTTATTTCTAAATTTTCTACAATGAGCAGGAATATTCAGAGAAGTATGCTGAGTAGATATTGTCCATAATCTTAGAATTAATATTTTGACCTGTTAATATTTATTGACTATTTAGTCTTTGCATTTTATAAACATAGTTGAAATTATATTTTATATTGTTGTGGGTCCTACTTGGTTTTCATTTAACATAAGCATTTATGAAGCTTAGATTCTTCATAAACGTTGCTTTTAATAACCATAGAATATTTTATCAAGTAGAAACACTTTTATTTAATCATTCCCTTATGATTGGACAGTGAGGTAACTTCCAGTTTTCACTGTTAAAATAATGCCAGGATGAACAACTAAGTAAATACAGCATCTGGACGTGTCAACCCTGAAAAAATCAGCCCAGAGATTAGAGGAATTCTATTCCCAATGGATGGGTATGCATGGAAATTCCCTGGCAGTCCAGTGCTTAGGACTCCATGCTCTCACTGCCGAAAACCTGGGTTTGATCCCTGGTCGGGGAACTAAAATCCCACAAGCCTCATGGCATGGCCAAAAGTGGGAAGGAAAAAAAAAAAAAGTAAGACGGTGAATTTTATATTATGTGTACTTAACCACAGTAAAAAAAAATGGGAAAAAAAATTCATCATCCAATGGATGGGTACGCAGCAGGCACACAGCAGTTGCTTGTGCTTAGTGAACGAGGGGACGTGAGTGAAGGAGTGTCCTGTAAATGATTTCAATAAATGATAACACGAAAGAACAAAGAATGTTTTACAGCAGTGAAGGCCTGTCAAGAGGGACCTCAGGATGGACTGCAAAATCCAAACCTGTCATATCCTGATAGCTTCAAGGTTTTTGAGGGTTCTGCAATTTCAGCCATGAAATGTATTGGGGGAAGACAGTGATTTGCAAAATTGTACAGTCGGAATGTAGAGCTGCTGTGTCTTTGCGCCATGTTGAAGGATCAAGTGGCACTGATACTTTTCCAGTTTCTGAAGGAAGGGAACATGCCAAGAAGGACAAAAGCCTAAAGGTGGTTTGTTGTCTGACTGTGTGCTGCCCAAGTGGCTGCTGAAAGCAAATCAGTCTGTGGAAGGCTGCGACGGTTTTCCTGGCTTAACTCTCTCTTTCGGAATTGGATAGGAAAATAGAATTTCTCTAAAAAGTGTCTCTATTTGTGCCTGGAGCGCTCTGTAATTTGGACCTTGTCAGCACAGCCTGTCTTTATTTTGAATTTGGAACAATTGACTCCCCTTTTCTTTACACTGTGAGCTATTTATATGCCAGAAAGCGCAAGTGGAGGCCTTTCCACCTTCTCACTCACGACTTCAAGAAAGAAATAAAGGAAAGCAGCATTCTTTAGGTTCTATAATCCCTGAGTGTTGGCAACAAAGAAATGAAAATTATTCTCATGTAGACGTCTGTGTGGTGGTGATGGGCTGTGGATGGGCAGGGAGAAGCTCGGCTGCTGGGTCCTATTGTGCTGTTTCTTAGCCTTTCCTAGGACCCTCTGGGGAAGGGAGTCCTCATTCACCTGGCTGAGCATACATCCCATACATGTTCTGTTTGTCCATTTAGTCATTCCGTTCATTCCTTCACTCATTTATTCTATTTGGTTCACTTTAGTTATCGATCACCGAATGTTATATGTCATGCAGTGTCAAGGCCGTAGTGACACAGCTGTGACTAAGACTTCCTTCCTGTTTCAGTCAGGGTTCAATGGCAGTAATGAGAAACTAGCTATTCAAAACAGACATGGATTGAATACAGTGGATTAGGTGCTTACATCATTATTGGGAGGGTGGAGGAGCAAGATCTAAGCTGGCCTGTGGTAGTGACTCCTAAAACAAGACTCTGAAAACGGTTCACGAGTCACATTTTCTTTTTCCTTTTTCTCCCTCTTTTGAACTCCCCTTGCTCCCTGCTCCCGACTTCTCTGTCCCAGATTTTAGACTATTCCTTTCTGGGATTAATGGATTGTGAAGTGTTAATGGTCGAGTCCGTTGTTAATAGCTGTTACTTGCTGCCCTTTTACTCAGTGCCCAGCTGTGTGCTAAGTCCTTTGTATGCCTTCTCTCAATTCTCACATCCTCTATTACATGCTTAGTAGTATTATCTCCACATTACAGATAAGGAACCTGAAGTTAATAAAAGTTAAGTGACTTACCCAAGATAATTCAGCGAATAAGTACATTTGAATTCAGGCAGTATCCCTGTCCAGAGATACTTGCAGTTTAAAACAAAAGCTGGGCCAAAGAAGATATGCAAATGGCCAACAAGCACATGAAAAGCTGCTCAACATCACTAGACAGCAAGGAAATGCAAATCAAAACCATAATGAGATACTACTTCACACACACTAGGATGTCTATATTCAAAAAGACAAATATTTTATTTTTTTTTAATTATTTTGAATCATACACCTTTATTTATTTTTAAGTTTATTTGCTGTGCTTTTTATAGCAAAGACCTTGACTTTTTATTTTCCCCCAGATTTATTGAGGTATAATGGACCAGTAAGAATTGTATGTATTCCAGGTATACAACATGATGTGTTTTTGTTTTTGCGGTATGCGGGCCTCTCACCGTTGCGGCCTGTCCCGTTGTGGAGCACAGCCTCCGGATGCACAGGCTCAGCGGCCATGGCTCACGGGCCCAGCCGCTCTGTGGGCATGTGGGATCTTCCCGGACCAGGGCATGAACCCGTGTCCCCTGCATCGGCAGGCGGACTCTCAACCACTTGCGCCACCAGGGAAGCCCCAACATGATGTTTTGACATACGTATACATTGTGAAATGATGGCCACATACCACCTAACATAGTTACCTTTTTTGTTTTTTTGTGGTAAGGATACTTAAGATCTGCTTTCAGCAAATTTCAAGTATACAATACAGTATTATTAACTACAGTCACCACGTTGTATATTAGATATCCAGATCTTATTCACACTGTATAATTTGAAACTTTGTACTCTTTGGCTAACATCTCCTCATTTTCCCCATCCCCTGCCCCTGGCAACCATCATTCTACTCTCTTCTTTTATGAGTTTGACTTGTGTAGATTCCGCATAAGTGAAATCATGCAGTATTTGTCTTTCTGTGTCTGGCTTATTTAACTTAGCATATAATGTCCTCCAGGTTCATCCATGTTGTTGCAAATAGCAGGATTGCTTTCTTTTCAAGGCCAAATTGCCTTCTTTTTCAAGGCTGAATAATATTCACATATATATAAAACCTCATTTCATTTATCCATTCATCAGTTGATGGACACTTAAGTTGTTCCATATTTCCATATCTTGGCTCTTTTGAATAATGCTGCAGTGAACATGGGAGTATACATATCTATGCAAGATCCAGATTTCATTTCCTTTGGGTGTATACCCAGAAGTGGGGTTGCTGGATCATATGGTAGTTCTTTTTTTTTTTCCCACATCTTTATTGGAGTATAATTGGTTTACAATGTTGTGTTAGTTTCTGCTGTACAACAAAGTGCATCAGCTATATGTATACAAATATCCCCATATCCCCTCCCTCTTGAGCCTCCCTCCCACCCTCCCTATCCCACCCCTCTAGGTCATCATAAAGCACCGAGCTGATCTCCCTGTGCTATGCAGCTGCTTCCACTAGCCATCCGTTTTACATTTGGTAGTGTACGTCTGTCAGTGCTATTCTCTCACTTCGTCCCAGCTTCCCCTTCCCCCTGTGTCCTCAAATCCATTCTCTATGGCTGCATCATTATTCCTGCCCTGCCACTAGGTTCATCAGTACTGTTGTTTTAGATTCCGTATATGTGCGTTAGCACATGGTATTTGTTTTTCTCTTTCTGACTTACTTCACTCTCTATGACAGACTCTAGGTCCATCCACCTCACTACAAATAACTCAATTTTGTTTCTTTTTATGGCTGAGTAATATTCCATTGTATATATATGTGCCACATCTTCTTTATCCATTCATCTGTCAGTGGACACTTAGGTTGCTTCCATGTCCTGGCTATTGTAAATAGTGCTGCAGTGAACATTGCGGTACACGTATCTTTTTGAATTATGGTTTTCTCAGGGTATATGCTCAGCAGTGGGATTGCTGGGTCATATGGTATTTCTGTTTGTAGTTTTTTAAGGAACTTCCATACTGTTCTCCATAGTGGCTGTATCAATTTACATTTCCACCAACGGTGCAGGGGGGTTCCCTTTTCTCCACACCCTCTCCAGCATTTATTGTTTCTAGATTTTTTTTTTTTTTTTTTTTGCGGTACGCGGGCCTCTCACCGCTGTGGCCCCTCCCGCTGCGGAGCACAGGCTCCGAACGCGCAGGCTCATCGACCATGGCTCACGGGCCCAGCTGCTCCACGGCACGTGGGATCCTCCCGGACCAGGGCACGAACCTGCGTCCCCTGCATCGGCAGGTGGACTCCCAACCACTGCGCCACCAGGGAAGCTCCATGTTTCTAGATATTTTGATGATGGCTATTCTGACCAGTGTGAGGTGATGCCTCATTGCGGTTTTTTTTTTTTTGGATCTAACACATAACTATATTGCTATGATTAATCAACACCTCATTGTGGTTTTGATTTGCATTTCTCTAATGATTAGTGATGTTGAGCATCTTTTCATGTGTTTGTTGGCAATCTGTATGTGTTCTTTAGAGAAATGTCTATTTAGGTCTTCCCCCCATTTTGGATTGGGTTGTTTGGTTTTTGTTTTTTTTTTGATATTGAGCTGCATGAGCTGCTTGTAAATTTTGGAGATTAATCCTTTGTCAGTTACTTCGCTTGCAAATATTTTCCCCCATTCTGAGGGTTGTCTTTTCGTCTTGTTTATGGTTTCCTTTGCTGTGCAAAAGCTTTTAAGTTTCATTAGGTCCGATTTGTTTATTTTTGTTTTTATTTCCCTTACTCTAGGAGGTGGTTCAAAAAGGATCTTGCTGTGATTTATGTCATAGAGTGTTCTGCCTATGTTTTCCTCTAAGAGTTCGATAGTGTCTGGCCTTACATTTAGGTCTTTAATCCATTTTGAGTTTATTTTTGTGTATGGTGTTAGAGAGTGTTCTAATTTCATTCTTTTACATGTAGCTGTCCAGTTTTCCCAGCACCACTTATTGAAGAGGCTGTCTTTTCTCCAGTGTATATTCTTGCCTCCTTTATCAAAGATAAGGTGACCATATGTGCGTGGGTTTATCTCTGGGCTTTCTATCCTGTTCCATTGATCTACATTTCTATTTTTGTGCCAGTACCATACTGTCTGGATTACTGTAGATTTGTAGTATAAGGACAGATATTTTAAAAGTGCTGGTAAAGATGTGGAGATATTGGAACACCAATACACTGCTGGTGAGAATGTGCAACCACTTTGAAAACCACTTTGCAGGTCCTCAAAAGTTTGAACATAGAGCCACATATGACTCATGAACTCTACTCCTAGGTATATACCCAAGAGAAATGAAAGCATATATATCTGTATAAAGACTCATATGTGAATGATCATAGAAGCATTATTCATAATATCCCCAAAGTGGAAATAACCCAAATGTCCACCAATCAATGAATGGATAAATTAAATCTGGTATATCCATGCAATGGAATATTATTTGGCAGTGAAGGAAAAAAAAGGAGTGAAGTACTGATATATGCTATAAGGATGAACCTTGAAAACATTATGCTAAATGAAAGAAACCAGTCACAAAAGATAACATAGTGTATTATTTCATTTATATGAAATGTCCAGAATAGGGAAATCTGTAGAGGTAGAAAGGAGTTTAGTGGTTGCCTAATCTACTTTCTAGGGCTGGGAGGGATGACAGCTAAAGGGTATGGGGTTTTTTTTTTTGGAGTGATGAAAATGTTCTAAAATTGAGTAGGCTTATGGTTACACAACTGAGACTATACTAAAAGCCATTGCATTGTACACTTTAAATGGGTGAATTGTTTGACATGTGAATTATGTCTCACTAAGTTGTTACCAAACCAAAAAGAAGAAAAGCTGGGAAGGACAGTTCTTACCCAAAGAAACAGATTGCGAATGGTGGAATTTAGCTCAAACTTAAATATTTAGTTCCCAGTTGATTGTCTGGTTGGTGGACCCTAGAGGTGGTTTTTTTCTCAGCTGTCTACTTTTCTGGGTTTTTCAGTTTTTCTCTAAGGCGTATGTATTACTTTTTTAAAAAAATTAAATTTATTTATTTATTTATTTATTTTTGGCTGTATTGTGTCTTCACTGCTGTGCGCAAGGCTACTCTTAGTTGCGGTGCACGGGCTTCTCATTGCGGTGGCTTCTCTTGTTGCGGAGCATGGGCTCTAGGCACGTGGGCTTCAGTAGTTGTGGCACGCGGACTCAGTAGTTGTGGCTCGCAGGCTCTAGAGCGCAGGCTCAGTAGTTGTGACTCATGGGCTTAGTTGCTCCGCGGCATGTGGGATCTTCGCAGACCAGGGCTCAAACCCGTGTCCCCTGCATTGGAAGGTGGATTCTTAATCACTGCGCCACCAGAGAAGTCTGTAAGGCGTACGTATTACTTTTTATAAGTAGGAAACCAAAATAAAGTATGTCATGAAATATGTATTCCATTGGGTTATGCAAAAAGAACATCATGACTTCTACATGTTGTGCCACTTGAACTAGTTTGATTAATTTTGTCCTAGAAAAAATATTTTTGGGGAAAAAAAAAGTGAGAGGTACCACAAGTGTGTGTCCCTGAATTGAGCTGGTATCAGGATCCAGTCACTCCTCAAAGCCTCCTGCCTTTCACCCTCTCATTTCTCACTTGCTCTTTGTGCCTGTCCAGGGACCACCAAGTTGTTAATGATCACAGTGCTGTATACAGTTTTGTGCACAACTTTCCTTACAAGGGAAAGATGATTGGGGGGGAGGGGGGAGGGGTGGTGGTGATGGATGGTCAAATTGAATATGAGTAAAAGGAAGAAATGTAGTGGGGTCTGGGCCCTTAGGTAATTTGTTCCATTGCTGATGCCAGCATTTCATAGTCTACTCGTAACCCAGTAAAATACCTCATGAAAGTTACAAGGCCTTCACAGAAGGGGAATTCACTGTAGCCCCCTCCTTTCTACCTGAGCTAATAAGACCATGCGTATGTTCTGTTTTGTTTTTTAACAGGATTTATGGATCACTGAAGTGAAATGTATTGAGATCCAACTGTATGTTTGAGGGCAGAATTTGCTGTCAAGCAATCAGAGTAAAGCTGAGGATTTACAACCCATGAGAGGCTTAAATGGAGAGTTCTTTTCCCACTACACATTAAGTAGGCAACTTGGAACATGACCTGGATTTCTCAGGCTAGAAGTGGCAAGCTTTGGGCCCTGAGGTCTTCTTGTTTACTTGTGTGCACGTGTGTTTGTCTGCAAGTAAGGTCCAGGTGCCTTACAGGTAAAAGGGGCGTGAGGAGTAAGGGTAGGGGGAGCAGGTCTGCTTGGTACCTGACCCCCACCTTACCCAGTGAGCCTGCCAGCACTTTTCGGCACACCCCCTGGCACCCGGGCTCTCTCTTTTCCTGCAGACACCTGGGACCTTTAAGAGCAGGCCTGGAATAGCTCACAAGTATGGTAGAAAGAGAAATCCCAGAGAGCAAGGTTTGGGTCCTCACTCTACCACTTACAAGAGCTCTTTGCCTTTGGGCAAGTCACTTATCCTTTTTAAGCTTTTCCTAATCGCTAATAGAAATAATGCTACCTACCTTCCATGCTCATGGCAGATGCAGGCACACCTTGGAGATACTGCGGGTTCAATTTCAGATCACTGCAATAAAGCGAATATTGTGATAAAGAGAATCTTACGAGATTTTTGGCTTCCCAGTGCATATAAAAGTTATGTTTACACTGTACTGTAGTCAGTTAGGTGTGCGATAGCCTTATGTCTTAAACAACATACATATCTTAATTTAAAAATAACGCTGTTGGGCTTCCCTGGTGGCGCAGTGGTTGAGAGTCCGCCTGCCGATGAAGGGGACGTGGGTTCGTGCCCCGGTCCGGGAGGATCCCACATGCCGCGGAGCGGCTGGTCTCGTGAGCCATGTGAGCCATAGCCGCTGAGCCTAAGCGTCCGGAGCCTGTGCTCCGCAGCGGGAGAGGCCGCAACAGTGAGAGGCCCGCGTAACGCAAAAAAAAAAAAAAAAATAACGCTGTTGGAAAAATGGTTCTGGTAGACTTGTTCAATGCAGGTTTGCCACAAACCTTCTATTTGTAAAGAGATGCAATATTTGTGAAGTGAAATAAGACGAGGTATGCCTGTATTAAATGAAAATCATATGGAAAATGCATAGCACAGTGCCTGAGACACATTAAGCCTTTAATGAAGATCATTACCTCTTTCCTAATCCACTTTTCTTCTTTGCCTCCCCTTTCCCTCACCTGATTCCTACACTGGGTTGGCAGAGAAAGTAACCCAGTTTTCTCCACCTCCAGAGGGCCCCTGTCAGTATTATTAAAATATTTTCTCCCCCACCTACCTATTTTTGTGCTAAATTTTAGTCTATATTGAACACATTTCTCCAAAATAAAACCCATTGAAACAAAAAATTGTTTACTCTAGATTAACCTGTCCAGTAGAAGTTTCTGTGATAATGAAATGTTCTTGGCTATTCTTGTCCTTTTACTCTTTCACTTAGATTTTAAGATTGGTTTGTGAAGATCCATGAAAAACCCTGTGAGATCTTGATTGGTTTCACATTGAATTTATAGATTAATTTAGGGAAGAAGCAACATCGTTTTGACATTGGGGTTCTCCAGCTCTCCTTTCACTTAGGCCTTTTAACATGTTTTTCAGTAAACCCATATTTTCTCCATGAAAGTCCTATCAGAGATTCACAGACCAAAGGATATTGGTTGGATGGCCATGAGGCCAAGAGAGAGCAGAGTCTAGAAGCAAGGAAGTCAGTGAAGAGGTGAGATAAGACGAAAGCTTGGATTTAGGACTGTGAGAAGGGGGAGGAGACAAGACATGCCCGTGACATCTCCAGGAAGAGCGGACAGGGCCTTCTTAATTCTTTCAGGGCAGAAGAAGGCAGAAGAAAGATAAGACTTGCTGCCATTTGTTGATAACTCACTGTGTACCAAGCAAAGTGCTGGCCTGTTACCGTCTTCATGACTTCTCACAAAGCTCCAGAGTAGGCATTATTCTATCCTCCAGGTGAGGAAACTAAATATCAGAGAAGTTAAGTAACTAACCCAAGGTCACCCAGGGGAACCAAGCTAGTTCACATCTAGATCTGCTCCTGCCGAAAGGCCACTGAACGCTTGTGTAATCTCAGGTTGTTTCAGAGTTTATTGGACGTACTTCATGAAAATGTGCTAGACCTTTTGAATTTTATGACTGAAATAAAAGCGACGCAAATACCGTTTGCAGTCATAGTCAGAAAATTAAATTGGAATGTTTACCTAGTTTTATAATGTTTGATAAAAGATCTAGACAAGTTGGAATTTATGAGATTATAAAATGTGAGTTGTTGAGAGGGCAGGAGGGCAGCTTTGGGGATGGAGATCATGTGACTCTGGAAAGCAGAAGGAATTTTGAATTCAGAAAGTGTTCTTGGTCATGTATTTCTGGGTAACATTTTGTTGATGTTTTTTGTCCATTGGTCAGAAGAAAAAAAAGAATGGGCTCAATTAAAATTTCTGTTGTCGGGCTTCCCTGGTGGCGCAGTGGTTGAGAGTCCGCCTGCCGATGCAGGGGACACGGGTTCGTGCCCCGGTCCGGGAAGATCCCACATGCCATGGAGCGGCTGGGTCCGTGAGCCATGGCCGCTGAGCCTGTGCGTCTGGAGCCTGTGCTCCACAATGTGAGAGGCCACAACAGTGAGAGGCCTGCGTACTGCCAAAAAAAAAAAAAAAAAAAAAAATTTCTGTTGTCTTTGCCACAGAGGAAGGAAGCCTTTTGGTGGTTGTCATGGTGATGTCTGAATGACATTGCTGAAAGTGGGTAGTGATTGCCATCCAGAGCCCTGAAATGAGCATTTATCATTTTCCCTGCCCCCTGAGAGGCCTGCAGAACCAAACTGCACAGTTCCTTAATCGCCTTAAATTTGAATTTGAGCCAGCTGTGTGCATGCGTGCATGTATGTGCTCATGTGAGGGAATGAGCTCTGCTTGTAGCCATGGTTAGAGTCGTAAAGTCTGAAACCCCATTTCTAACTACTTTGTGCTCCTGAAACAAAATGGCATATGTGAGGTGCTCATGAAAACTCTCAGAAAGTAATCAGGAGCTACCAGCCTTTCACGTGGCACAGCGGAACAGCTTGGGAGGCTTCCTCCCTGTCCCAGCCCTCCTGCCCCCCTCCAGGCACTCAGAAGTCTTGCCTGACACACCTTCTCCGTGGACAGCCCATTGAACGAGGCTTGTGCTTAATGCCTGGCAACTTTAAGTGCTGCCATTTACCACCGGTCCTCCCCGCCCTGCACCCAGCCGGCACACTGGAGCCATCAGGCTGCATGCAGGCGGAGTGTGGCTGTTTCTGACAGTAAAACCAGGCTCTTTTACTGGCTTTGGGGTTTCTGCACTGTGTGATTGGGGTGTAGGAAGGGGAGGTAGGGAAGAATGATGTTGGGGGGGGTTGGGTAATATGGATGGATTTTCCAGAGTTCTGTCTGCAGGTGTGAAGAAGACAGGCTTGTGACACCTCCCACCCCCAACTGGACAGCTCTTCTATAACCTGTCACGTAGAGTGGTGTTGTGACAAAGAGCAAAGATTTTGCCATCAGAGAACCCGGTTTAAGTCTTAGCTCCACCTCTTAGCTAGCCCTGTGAACCTGGGCAAGAGTTTAACTTTGGTTTCCTCTTCCAGAAAACTGTAGCATCGACAGTAACTCCCTCTCCCGGTCATTGTATTGCTTGAGGTGATGCTTTGTCAGCTGTAGGTGCTGTAGAAGCTGTAAATTCTAATTCATTAAGCTCATATTGTACACTAGGCTCTGTGCTGGAGAATCAGAGTCGACAGAGAGGCAGGGCGAGAACAACAATCAGAATAAGATGGAGGGGACTTCCTTGGCATTCCAGTGGTTAAGACTCGGCACTTTCACTGGCGTGGCCTGAGTTCAATCCCTGGTTGGGGAACTAAGATCACGCAAGCTGTGCGGCATGGCCAAAAAAAAAAAAAAAAAAGATGGAAATGTGTGATTCCAGTGTGCACCAGCAGGCACTTAACTCTGCTTGGTGTCAGGGAAGGCTTCTAGGTGGAGGTGACCCTTGCACTGAGTCTTGAAGGATGGGTGTAAGTTAGCCAGAGAGACAGGGAGACAGCTTTCAAGAAGAAGGAACTGTATGTGCAAAGACACGGAGGCACCACTGGAGCCTAGTGAGCAGTGAATGGTGAGGCAGGGAACAGATAAAGGGTGGTATTTATCCAGAGGTGGGGGGAGCTGATAGATTATCTTAAGACAAGGAGTGACACAATTGTAGGTTTAGAAATATAACTGGTAGCTGTGTGGAGGATTATTGAAAGTTAATTGGGAGTAGGTGGGTGAGTACAGAGATAGGATAATGACTTTAGAGGCCACTGCAGTCATCCCAGTGAGAATGGCCATGGGGATGGAGAAGATGGACTGGATTGGTGAAACAGGAAGTGAACTTGACAAGTTTCTGACTGAGAGGGAATGAGGGAAAGCTGTAGGATGACTTTCAGCATTTCTAAATGGTGTTGCTGTTGGCATTTTGGGAGGGGCAGATTTTCATTGTGCAGGACAGTATCATTCAGCATCCTGGGTTCCCTGCCCACTAAATGCTCCCTAGTTGATGTGGCAACAAAAATGTCACTGTAATTTTTCCATATGCCCCTGGTTAAAAACCATGAAATGGTGGTTTCACCAACATGGGGAATAAAAGAGGAGAAATAGGGTGGGAAGAGTTCCTTTGTGGAATATGTTGATTTCATGTTTGATTTACATGTTGGTAGAAGTGTAAGCAGTTGGATCTAGCGATCCAGGGCACAAAAGGGTGGACAGCACTAGAAGTACAGCTTCAGGAGTCATACCCATGGCAGCTAAGGGGCTTTCCAGGGAGGATACTTAACATGAGAAGGGGCAGGTGGATGGCAGAACTTTAGGGACCATCATGTATCTTGTTTAATCTTGTGTGCTGGGGAGGACAGATAGTATTCCAGGGTCTACAGGGAAGAGGAAACTGAAGCTCTGCAAGAGCAAATGACATTTCCAAGTTTCTCTTTTTATCAATTTTGGCAGATTCTCTCCCTTGGCCCAGCTAGTGTCCAGATGAGGCTGGGGAGAAGTGGATTTTGCCCCTTTGCTTTGAAGGGCTCTTTGATGTCTTTCTTTGTGGCCAGTTTGTCCAAGCGTCTCAATGACTGGGCTGTTACTATCACTGCCTCACCTTGGGTTTAGAAGTCTTTGTGTGTTAGTAAGGCGGCTTCTCATGATTTGCCTTTTTCCCTGCAATGGCAGATTTTTCCTTGGTGCCTTCTGTGTTCTTGGTTCACTGATTAATAGACACTTGAGGAATTGCAGGGAGACGTTTAACATGCATCAGATACCATCACTAGCAGAGAACATGATTCACTGAGCTCTTTCTCTGATGTCTGCATCCCTGCCTGCTGACATCGTTTGACATTGGGGAATTGAGTCTGAATCTGGAAAAACACAATTTAAATGTGTGATTCAGAGTCAGTGATGTGCAGCTGTCTTCAAAGTAGGGGTGCTTAGAGAGCTGGATGGTAAGGGGTCCAAGAGGCTTTGCACTCCCATCTCCTTTACATTACCTCCTTCAAATGTAGGAGTCATTCCAGGTTAAAGATAACAAGTTCTGGGCTCTAACCTTCAGGCCTTCAGCCAGTACCCACGCCAGGGGGTTGTGACTTCAGACCGGGTTGTGGAGGGCTGGTGATTTATTTTCAGAGTGTGAAGATTCTAGTAAGATTGACTTCTAGTGAGCTCTTACCCTATACCAAAGTTTTCTTCTTCCCTCGGAAATATAAGGAGCCAGTTTTACCATGTTGCCTTCATGGGGAATAGTCCGTCCTTTTCACTCCAGGGTCCATTTCAGAGGGTGGACCCCTCATCATCCACCTCTCCAGAGTTGGAGTCAGAGGACCTAGGTTTGAATCCTGGCTCTGCCCCTACCTAACTGTGTAATCTTACACAAACCCCTTAATTTTTCTCATCCTCAGTTTCCACATCTATAAAATGCAGATAATAATACCTGCCTCCTAGGATTGTAATAACGTATGAGACATAGAATACCTGCAGAGCGCCTGGAACAGATGATATGATATATGATATACTTGCTGCAGTTACTGTTACGGATCTCTCTCATCTTATGTGGTTCTTTATCTACAAACCTCTCCCACCCCCCTCCCCTCCGCACACTTTTTTGGCTATCTGCAGAAATCTGGCCCTTCGGCATGGTGGGCCCTCTGTTTAGGGATGTGGAGAGCTAGTAGGTTTTCTTTAGGGAGAGGGGACCTCGATAAGACCAGCTACCCTATTGTTCACCTCCTGATGCCAGACACCATTTAGAAAATCTTTCACAGAACCTACACTGGCAGTGTGGGACTGGAACTGGAACCCAGTTCTGACTCCAAATCCACAGTCTTCCACTGACTTGGATGTCTCTCCCCTGCGCTCTCCCCTCTCAGGCCTGCTTTGCCCCTGCCCCCTCCCCCCACCAAAAAAAAAAAAAAAAAGAAAAGAAAACCAATAAATAAACAGTAGCATAGAACCAGAAAGGCCTGTCAGGATATTCTGTCTGGGCTCCGTGGTGTGCTTACTGGAAAGTCTGAGTACTCAGGGTCCTGTGGGTTAGGTGCCTTCTTCCTGCTATGCTCCTCGACCTGAGGCTCCACTCCCTTCCTGAATGGGCATCACTAGGAAATTGAGAAGGAAATGGGTTTGGGCGGGGGGTTTCTAGAAGTGAGATAGGCAGAGAGAGCCCCTCCCTGACCGGATGTCTGAAGTCCTTCCCCCTGGCCTCCACTCCAGCACTGAAGTTGGTATGGTCCCCCCTCCCTGGGTCATGGAGGGATGCTTGGCCAGTCACACTGTGTGATTAGGTGTCCGGAGTTCCTTGGCTCTGTTAATACCACTGCTAGAAGACTCCAGAGGGACAGTTGGGAAATAGGTGGCCTTAGGCTGTCCCGAGCGGGCATGTAAGGAAGCAGCTGTGGAGGGTGGATGGGCGTCCTAACCTGATTCAGGACAGCATCCATGGAGGCTGTGCTGTGCAGAGCAGCTGCAGGAGGCCCCTCCCCCTGGAATGTGGCTGGACTACTTTACCTCTCACCCCCGCACCAACAACTTCCAAACAAAGACCCTGGGCTTTAATTCCTCATGGACATCCCCTGGGTCCTGGCACAGGTAGCCCTCAGATCTGTGTGCTGATAGTCTTTACAGGACAGCCCTGGTTTATGGAATGAAGTGCTAAATGTCAAGATTTATGTGGGCCATTCTTCACTGCACACCTGCGCATGAGCTCATACAGCTGACTATGGGCCTGTTCTTGGTTTCCTCCTTCCATCACTGCCCTGGCCTCCAGGCAGCATGCAAAACAACATTGCTAGCCATGTCCCCCTTGTTGTGAGTACCAGAGATTAACCGCCTTGCCTGTCACCACTTTCGCAGCCTGGAAGGGGACATGGGGTAAAGGAATCTAGTCGAGCTGCATCAGGTGTCAAGAGCTGGAAGGGCTTCTTCTCCTCATCATTTCCAACCTTTTTCCATTTTACAGACGAGAGGCCTGAGGCCCAGAGAGGGAAAGCTACCTGCTTGCTTCCCCCTTGCGTGGTATTGTTGTTTACCTTGAACAAATTAAATGCCTGAAGTAGGATGCAGAGAAGACATCATCATGATGCAGGAAAAGAGTTTGGCTTCTGGACCTGGATTCCAGCGGGAATCCTAAATCCTGAAATGTGTGGCCTTGGACAAATGACTTAACCCCTCTTAACCTCAGCCTGAGATGATAATACCTTGCAGTGTTGAAATGACCGTTAGAGGTAATACATGCAAGCATCTCAGGCAGTTAGTCACAGTGGTAGGTATTCAGGAAAAGGTGACGGTTACTTGGAATGTAGCCCCAGTGGTTTGTTAATGGATACTGGCTGCACTGAACTATGCAAGCTGTGGATCTGAACGAAAAAGCTTGACAGAGGTATTGTCAATCTCAGTGTAAGCTTCCTGTGAGAAGGGGCTAAGGAACCTAACCCAGCCTCCACTATAGGACTGTGACCACCTGCTCCTGTGGCCAGGTTCCTGGGAGTTGGGCATAGGTTCTCAGCCACAGCTCCGTACAGGCCCTTGTTTCTTTGTTTTCCCGCCAAAGTATCTCCTCATGCTCAGAATCTCGTCCTCCTACCCGTGTATTTCAGAAGTCTCTTGACTCACATAATGGCTAAATGGTATGTTTCATGAATTAATGGATTCACAGAGCTCGAGAGGAACATAAGGTCCTCCTGGCAGATTGCAGGCTTGGGGTTTACGTTCTTTCCTTAGCAACATGTTGCCTGATGGGTTTTTTGGCCTCTGGGCTCGAAAACATCCACCAACAGGAGACAACCAGCCAGTCTGATGTTCAGAGGCCGCTCTGACTGTGACATTGTTGACACTTGATTCCTTGAAAAATATGCCTCCAAGTGACTCCACCCACTGATCCTAGTTCTACCATCTTGGACCTCAGGGAACAAATCAAATTACTCTTCCTCATGATAGCCTTTCAGAGGCAATGACAACGGTCATGTGCCCTGAGTCTTCCCAGGCCATAAAACTCCAGTTCCTTCAGTGATGTGGCTTTGACCCTTCACAGCCCTGGCTTCTCTCTCCTGGACATGCTCCAGCTTTCCACTCTGGCCTGTAGGTGTGGTTACCAGAAGTGAACACAATATTTGGATCAGTTAAAAATAGAACTTTTTTTTTTTTGCGGTACGCGGGCCTCTCACTGTTGTGGCCTCTCCCGTTGCGGAGCACAGGCTCCGGACGCGCAGGCTCAGTGGCCATGGTTCACGGGCCCAGCCGCTCCGCGGCATGTGGGATCTTCCCGGACCGGGGCACGAACCCGTTCCCCTGCATCGGCAGGCGGACTCTCAACCACTGCGCCACCAGGGAAGCCCTCAAACATAGCACATTTTTTACCTCCCTTGTCTTAGTCTCTGTACTACTATTGAGTGAGTCCCAAGGTCTTAGTGGCTTTGTGACAGCTTTTCCATACTAATTGGGTTTGTGGTAAATCACTAAACTAATACAAGTTCTGTATTATTTCCCAGAGCTACCGTAACAAGTTACTATAAACCTCGTGGCTTAAAACAACAGAAAGTTATCCTCTTACAGTTCTGGAGGCCGGAAGTCTGAAATCACAGCATCTGCAGCCTTGGTTCCTTTTGGAGGCTCTGAGGGAGAATCCATTCCATGCCTCTCTCTTTGCTTCTGGTGGTTGCTGGCAATTCTTGGCATTTCTTGGCTTGTAGATGCATCGCTTCACTGTTGGCCTCTGGCTTCACATGACCATCTCTCCCTGCATGTGTTTTATGTGCCACTTAAATCCAGACCAACGGCACTGGATTTCTGTGCAAGGTCTTTTGACTGGACACGAGGATTCCCAGCTCTCTAAAATATATTTTTCATGTTTGTTAGCAGAAATTAGTCACTGGAAGATGGATTTTTTTTAAGGCAGGAAATAAATTTTAAAACAGTGTGGTGATGATGTTTTTTGGTTGTTTTTTTTTCTTTCCATAATCCTTGTTTTCAGGAACCTAGTGTTAATTTATGGTTAGTAATAGCTAGGACCTTGAGCAATTCTCTAACCTTCCCTGACCTCAATTTCCTCATGTGTAAAACAAAGAGATTGGATGAGGTGAGTGAACTCTGGGTCATTTTCAGCTCTAAAATTCTTAATACAGTGATTTCTGGAAAGCAGGGGTTACCCTTGGTGATAAAAGGGCTCAAGTTGCGTTAATAAACTGATTGAGAATTTACAGCTCTTGACTAAGAAGAGAATCATTCATGAATCTGAAAATCCGAAAAATACTGTCCTTCTGTTCACCTTTGACAGGATATAGAGTCTGGGCTGTGACACACCCCCTCCCTCTTCTCGATTACTCATGTAGTATGAGACTCTACAGGATTGGCATCTAGTTGGCTCTTAGATATTTGTTGCGTGAGTGAACGAATATACTTATGTATCATTATTGGGAGAAAGTAATGCAGTATCATTCAGGTCTGATCATCTAGTAATGGCGGGCCTGTTAAGATTCCCCCTGAGTGTATTCCTAGCAGAAGCAATAATTTTTATTTATTTATATTCCAGTTGTATTGAGATATAATTGACATATAACACTCTATAATTTTAAGGTGTGCAGCATAGTGATTTGACTTACATACATCATGAAATGATTATCACAATAAGTTTAGTGAACATTCATCATCTCTTCTAGATACAAATTAGAGAAATAGAAAAAAATTTTTTGTAATGAGAACTCTTAGGATTTACTCTCTTAACAAGTTTCATATATAACATATAGCGGTGCTAGTTATTATCATGTTGTACGTTACATCTTTAGTACTTATTTATATTATAACTGAAGTTCATAGTAACTTTTGACTACCTTCATCCAATTTCCTCTCCCCCAACTCACTCACTCTACTGTTACCAATCCCACCCCCACCTCTGGTAACCACAAATCTGATCTCTTTCTCTGTAGGTTTGTTTGTATATTTGCTTTTGTTTGTTTTTGAAGTATAATTGACCTACAATGCTACGTTAGTTCCTGTTACACAACATAGTTATTTTTTTCTGTACATTTCAAAATGATCAACATGATAAGTGTAATTACGATATGTCACCATATAAAGGAATTGCTTAGTTATTGACTGTATTCCCCCCACTGTACATTTCATACCCATGACTCATTCATTTTGCGAGTGGAAATTTGTACTTCTTAATCTCCCTCACCTATTTCTTTCCTCCCCCCAACCCAGAAGCAATTATTTTTAAAAGATGGTGGCAGTGTTTCGAAGTTGCTTTCTGGAGCAGTTTCCTTATCTGTGAAATAGGCGGCTGTGTGGCTGGACTCCAGTGCCTGTGCTCTAAACACCACAGGAGACTGCATTTTTCAGCTTGGGGTAGGTCTGTGATCTTGCTCCAGACAGAACCTGGCCAGATGCTGTTCTGTTGCAGGAGGCCCCGCTTGCCTTCAGTGGCCCCTGTGGGTGTCTATAAGGAGCTGCAGCCACTGACACCACTCTTCTTTTGCATTCTTTAGGGTTAGACTGTTAGCAGTGCCTCTCCGGATTTTTCACTCTGTGCAAGAAACAGTCTGTTGGCTGTCATGGGGTTCACCTTTTCAGGAGACGAGTCAGGGAAGGCTAAAGGCGAGTCCACTTGCCATTATTGTTGGGAAGATCCTTCGAAGTTTTTTTGTGAGAGGGAAATTTTTTGGCCTATTTTTGCCATCTTCTTTCCATTCTTACTCTTATGTAAGAAATCTCTATTCTTTAAAACAGATCTCCTTCGTAAAAGGAGGAGCTTCTCTAGAATCAATGGTGTTGGTACAAGATAGGTGTTGCAAACTCAAATGTCTGTAGAGGCTTAGCAGATAACAAAAAACCAGACTGTGTGTATGCTGTCTAATTTGTTTTAGGAATACTCTGTCCTCT
Organism: Delphinapterus leucas; assembly: GCF_059928025.1. Lineage (NCBI taxonomy): Eukaryota > Metazoa > Chordata > Mammalia > Artiodactyla > Monodontidae > Delphinapterus > Delphinapterus leucas. Next base: position 38,828,496 of record NC_143135.1, read on the forward strand.
CTGTTTATCTTTTGTTTCCCTAATTCTGGTTGAGATATGGGTATGAAGAAATTTCTGTCCTGTAGGGAAATTAGAAATAAAGGTGTGATGACAAATAGCACTAGGTGTACACCCTCAACATCAGGAAGCAGTAGGGAGTAGTGGGGACTGCAGTGAGCTAGAAGGGCCATCCCACTTCTCATGGGGGCCCGCTGTTGCCACAGTGTTTGGTTTTCCAAGATGAGCTGGGGTTTTGTATGAAAATTTCCTGTTGTTAAACTTGGGCTCAATTTAAAAAATCTGTGTGGTTCAAATAAAATGAATTCTGGGGGCAAATTGGTTTGCAGGTAATCAATTTGAAACCTCTTATATATGTTGGGGCAGATTGGCATATGGGATGGGCTCCTGGGTCATCTCTCTGTGGGTTGGTCTGGTTTGGTGGGGGGGGGCGGTCCTAGCGGAGCTGTGTGTGGAGGGGGCCGCTTATGTTCATCCTTGCATGTGGATATGGAGGAATCGAAGATACGTAAAGTAAAAAGCAAGTTAAAGAATAATGTGTACAGTTTTATTCTGTTTATGTAAATTTTTTTCTAAAAAGATGTGTATATAAATTTTAAATGCATAAAAATTTCATAAAGGCGAAAAACAAAGAATACACAAGAAACTGGTAATGGTGTTGCCTCTGAGATTGACACTGAATTCAAGGCAAAAAAGGGACCTTCTGCTTTTTAGTTTATCCCTGTCTGTAACACGGAATACAGCTGACCCTCTGTATGCGCAAATGCAGAGCCCACACATAAGGAGGGCTCGCTGTACTATGCCATTTGATATAAGGGACCCGATCATCTGTGGATGTTGGAGTTGGGGAGGGTCCTAGAACCAATCCCCCACAGATGCCAAGGGACGACTGTACTTAATTTTTGTAGGGTAAAATGAAAAGAGTTGTTGGGAAGCATAATTGCCGTATAAAGAGTGCAAGCCTTCAGTGCTGAGAGTACAAGGAAGGAAGAAGGCAGAGTGGTATGGAGTGATCAGGAAGGACTACTGGGAAGAGAAGAGGCCTTGAAGATTGGGTAGAATTCGTTAGGGAAGAAGACTGCAGGAGACAAAGCCCAGGGGTGGGATAGACCGGGTGATTTGGGTACTGATAAACGCTTACATTTGGTAGGAGCTGAGGGTCTAGGGAAGTGGTGAGAGAGAGGGAGGCTTTAGCAGTGAGGAGCCACGGAGGGTGTGTGCCAGGAGATAATGGAATGAGAGCGGTGCTCCAGCATGATCAATCTGGCAGTAAGGACGAGGGAGTTTGGAGGCAGGACTACAGGGTGGGAGCCTCTCATGTGGCCTCTTTGGGCTCCCAGCTAGCTGTCACTGATCCCTGCCAGGGTGTTGCCTGGTGAACAAAGGTTATAGCTATATACCTGGTGAATAAGCTCATGGCACTTCCCGTTTCTCCACTCTCAGGAATGTGGGCTTTGGAAGTTGGCCAGCCTCTGCTGGTGCTCCATGTGCTTCCTGTACCTCTGCTGCCAGCGTGTCTCCCCGGACATTTTGGAGGCTCTGTGGAGCAACTGGCCATTGACTGAAGTGTAGCTGCTAAGAACAGGCCCATACTTTGGAGTCAGGCAGATATGGGCTTGAAGTCTGACTTTGTCACCTACTGGTTATGTGACCTTGGGGTGGCACTTGACCCCTTTGGGCTTCAATATTCATGTTTGCAAAATGGGGATAAAACGATTTACCTTCTAGGGTCGTTGTACCCAGCAGACTGACACATAGCAAGTTGGTGGGCCTTGCTGTACTTTTACACTGTGGTACTGCCTCTGATCTGCAGTTATATCTGTTTATATTATTTATGTTTAATATTATAAAATACTTACTGTATCTGTTTATGACCATATCAGTCTATTCTTTTGGATTGTAAGCTCCAGTTCAGTGGGAATACTTATGTTCTAATCACTGTTTTAGCCCAAAACACTCAGCGCAGAACACATAGTAGTGCTAAATAAATGTTGAATGAATGGAGTTTGTGCTCTTAAACCTACTCCAGCCTTTACAGTTGACTTTACAAACAGTTACAAACAGTTGATCAACTAGGGTATATCTGTAGTTGAGAGACTAACTTCTCTGTGGTTGAAACAAGTTTTTTTTGTGTGTGTGATACGCGGGCCTCTCACTGTTGTGGCCTCTCCCGTTGCGGAGCACAGGCTCCGGACGCGCAGGCTCAGCGGCCATGGCTCACAGGCCCAGCCACCCCGCGGCATGTGGGATCCTCCCGGACCGGGGCACGAACCCGTGTCCCCTGCATCGGCAGGCGGACTCTCAACCACTGCGCCACCAGGGAAGCCCTGAAACAAGTTTTGTCAATTCAAATGCCCTTGTTAGGATGATATGTCAGGATGGCTTGTCGAGTCCTTCATTCTTTCATTCTACAGTGGCAGATCTGTTTTGTGGGGCTTGATGTTTACAAAATTTGGGACGTCTTCTTTAAAAATATATGCAATTGTAGAAAGCATGTACACACGTTGCTAGGCCCCTTTCTAGGGCCTTGGAAAGGGCTTGTGAAAGTGAGGGGCCCTAATACTTGAAATTCCTTAGTTTCACAATAAATCATCTCTGCATTTAAAGATTTATAGAATACTCCCTACAGGCAGGGGTGGGAGTTGTGAAGGATATGGAAATTTCTAAAAGGGAAAAAATGATGTTAATGGATACAGGTTTTAGTAAAGCTGTCATTCCAAGTAGACTCAGAACAAAACCCCGTTGTTTTGTTTTATGTTTTTTGTTTTTTTCTCATTCAGCAAATATTTATTGAGCACCTACTATGTGCCAGGCATATGTAGGCATTGGAACATAGCTGTGAAAAAAGAAGTCCTTGTCACCTGCATCATGACTTGTAGACCTACAAAGATGCAGTGAAGAGCCACAGTGTTGCTCTGAGGCTGTGGAGATAAAGGCACTTTGATACCTTAGTTTGCCTTTCTAACCCCCTGCCCTTCTTGGTAGCCATCCCAAGCAGTGATGAAAGAATCATAGAATTGGGAGTGAGTATGATGGCTTGTAACCGCTCAGCCTCTTCCTGGCCATGACCATGAGAGATAGTGATAGAGGAGCTTTCATTTCTCCACCAAAGACTCTCTGCTTTGGGGCTGATTTCAGCCACAGTGTGGCAGAGCAGAACTGAGTGAGCAATTCATTCTGACTCCTGGGCTCACAAGTGGAGGTGTTTTTTTATATTCTGCTACAGGAGGGGCAGCCAACCCCATGGTCTCAAAGAACAGAAGAATTGGGGCCTGGAGACACAAAGTGCCTGCCTCAGTGTTTACCTCCAGCCGGTGCTCCACTTGGCCACAGCGTGGCGGTGACTCACAGCTGGAACTGTGTTCCTGCATAGTTGCCAGGTTTTGCGTAGGGGTGGGCGAGGAGAAAGGAGAATGAATGAGTAGGAGCAAGTGGCTGCTGGATTTGTAACACCTTGGGAGGCAGCTGCTCCAGAACCGAAATTGAAAGAGAACAGGCGGGCTGGGAGCCTCTGCTTCACCTCTGCAGGTGGCCGGACCCTCCCTCCCAGTCTGACCTGAACTGGGGTTTTCATAAGGCCCGGGCTGGGAAGACACAGCATGGAGCTCGAGGAGAGAGTGAGTGTGTCTGCCGCCTTTCCCAGAGAGAACAGAGCTGGAGAGCAGGTTAGTCCTATACTGGTTACTATTACTGGGATTCAGTTTGCCGTGATGTATTCTGATTCATGAAAGTCAAGTAATGACAAAGAAAGGGAGTTTTCGATGGGTTGGTTGGGAGCGTCTGCAGTTTAAAAAAAGGAAGAGCCCAATTTAATTGGGAATAAACAGGACAAAAGTATCATTAACTACACCTCCCCGATGTCATTACAAAGGATATTCTGTTGGCAAGTGAGACTGGGGAGGACAGCTGTTCTGCCTCCTTCCTTTGTGTTTTCAATTATGTGCAGTGTTGTTACATTTCAGTCTGTGGCTCCAGCAGTAGTCTGAGATGAACCTCAGTGTCTCAAGATGTTACAGCTGGAAGATCCCTAGAACATCACATGGTCTAGCCTTCTCATTTTACACTTGAGGAACCTGACTTATTGAAGAGCATTAAAGAGAAGCATAAAACTGGGTGTTCTCTGAGGTCGAAAATGTTACCATGAAGTTTTAAAACTTCTGTAGAGTGTGTGTCCCTGGCTCAGCACAGCCTACTGGGAAGGCTGTTTTTTCTTGGGCTGCATTTTCTGAACCATGGGGCTCGACCCAGTGAGGGACAGAAGTGTGGCTGAAGGAAGGTGCTTATTGATCTGAAACTACTTTGCCTGGCAGGCGAGTTCTAAGTTTAAACAAGAGGCTGGGTGTTTTGCCTTAACTCAAAGGGAAGAAAATGTGTTCTTGAGCCAGCTAATAATATGGGAGTTTGCAACATAGAAAAAGACAAAACAACTCTATTAGAGTGGAGTTTTAGAGCTAGCAAAAGAAAAATATAACAGACACTGAAGGTTGAGTGTCTGCCATAGGCCAGGCACATTATCGGTACTCTTTATAACAATCTTGCAGGGTTGGAATTGTCTCCTCTTTTTACAGATAAGGAAACCAACACTCAGAAAGGTCATTAACTCTTTCAAGGTCGGGTACCGCCAGCGTGCAGCCGAGCTGGGGTTTGAACTGCATGCAGCCTGTATGACTGAATAGCCTGGGCTTCAGGCTTTGAAGCCTGCGTGTGGCCTTGATGGAGAGTCTAAGCCCCTCATTGGACAGATGAGGAAACTAAGAGCCAGAGAGGTTGTGTATTTGCTCAGGGGTGTGAAACTAGTTGGTAGTAACAGAGCTGGTACCTCGGCTCCTGTTACATTGCTTCTCTGCCAACTTCCTTTAAAAAAAGAGTTAGGGGAGGGGAGGCTATCTGGGTTTGATTTCCTCATTCAGTCAGGAGTTTGGCTTTAGTCTTTTCATGGTTATTGAAGTCCTGTGGAGCCACAATTAAAACTTCCTATTAACCATCAATCCTAAGTATTGGAGCCCCATGTTGGGGCTTGGGGAGAAGAGAGGCTTGCAGTGTGGGTTACTGGGTCAGAAGAGGTAATTTATGAAATGAGCTGGCCACTGAGTGGAGAGCCTAATGAAACATAGATCTTTTCAGATCATGATGGAAGATTTCGGTCTGTTAAATTCAGTGTTTGGAAAGGAGAGACCTCCCTCTTGCAAGATGTGAGAGCTTCCAGTTAACTCAGTTAATTCTGTGACTCCCTTGAGCCCAGCTCTGTCTGTGCCAGGCTCAGCCCCTTTTGGTACCTTTGGGCAAGGAGAACAGGTACGGACTGCCCCTCTGGGTGGTGAGTCTGAGGTTTGGCTGCATTTCAGTGTCTTTGCCTAGTTGGGTGTGTGAGTGAGTCAACTGTGGACAGTGTGGAAGTGGGGAAGGCCCTTCCTTGGTCTGCACCGTGCTCCCCAGGGCTGGTGGAGTCTCCTAGCCTGGGTGTAGGATCCTTTATCAGGGCCTGGGGGCCCCTGCCTCCCCAACTCTCTCTGGGGCATGTGTGATACTTGGGCTGCTGAAACCAGAAAATGAGAGCGGTTCTGCACAGCCTCTCCCTGGAGGTGGCGTGTGTTTGTGCCCAGGCTGTTCAGATAAAGGACTTCAAGTGCCTGCCCCATGATATTGCTGTTCTGTACTGCAGGAGATGCGTGAGAAATCAGTGAATGACCGCCCCCAGCCCTGTGGGAGCTTAGGGTCTTACTGGAGGTAGGGGGAGAGGGGGAGGAGAGCAAACACACATGAAACAGCAGAGAGTAATGTGAGAGCATATAGCCAGTCACCAAATTGTAGGTTTCACACCAAATACTCTCCAAGTTCACAGAAAGGAGATACAGGTGATGGTTGTATTATCCTCCTGTGTGTTTTTAATCACTCAGTAATTGCCTCTAGGGTGTTTGCATTCCATTCTTTGATTCTCTCTGCCAATTGTACTACCTCTCCTTTGCAGCAGTGAGGGGGAGGGGAGTTGCAGGGGAGGGTTAATTTCTCCACATTATATTGTAACACAGTTGGGAGAGAGCCAAGGATTAAGCATTAGTACTATGTGGGTGTCTGATGCTTCCTTCCTCAGGTGGTAAGAGCAGAAGCCACTGCCTTTTGATGGCTTATGACCCTTGTTTTTGTCTGTTTGTGATCCAAGTCCCGACTTCAGTAGGGTTAGCTAGCCTATTTGGAGGCATGGCCTCGCTTTAAAGTAGGAGTCTCCTTCATCATTATTTCTCATTCATTCATTCAGCACATATCACAGAGCCAGACTCTGTTACAAGCTGATAATAGCAGTTAAAAGACAGGCAAGGTCCTTGCTCTCCTGGGATACACTGTTAGTTTGGGTTACTGATGATCAGCAAACACAGACATAAGTAAGAAAAATAACAGTAACAATTAAAATAGGATGATGTTATATGAAGTGACTGGGAGCCTACTTCAGTGGGTGATTGGGAAGGGCTTTGAGATGATAATTCTGCTGAGGTCTGAGTGACAAGGAACCAGTTAGAGAGTACGGGGAAGAGCATCCAGTACAAAGGTTGTTAAGTAAGAGAGAGCTTGGTATTCAGGGAGCAGAAAGGAGACCGATGTGGCCAGAGCAGGATGGGGAAGGAGGAGAGTGGTGCAAGAAGAGGATGGAGCTAGGCAGGGGTCAGATCATCTAGGATCTTGTAAGCCAAGGTAAGGAGCTTGAATTTTACTCTATGTGTGATGTGGAGCTGTTGTAGGGTTGAAAGGAGGAGTGTGTGTGATCTAACTGACATTTTAAAAGATCCATCAGGCTTTTGATGAGGAGGGTGGGTGGTACAGAGGCCAGGGTGGAAGCAGGAGAGCAGTTAGGTGGCTGTTGTGATGCCTAGTGTGCTGGCTGTTGACATGAAAAGAAGCGTATGAGTTCAGAGTATGTTTTTTAGATGGAGGCAACAGGACTTGCGAACATATGATGTGTAGCGGTTAAGGTAAAGGAGTGGAGGATGACTCCTAGGTTGTTGGATAGTGATGCTGATAATGGACATAGGGAAACCTGGAGGAGGAGTATTGGATTTGGTGGCAGTGAGGGGAGGAGATTCATTCTATTTTTGCCCTGTTAAAATTTAGATGGCTGTTAGTCATTGCCATTGTCGAGACACAGCCAGGGGACTTCCCTGGTGGCGCAGTGGTTAAGAATCCGCCTGCCAATGTAGGGGACACGGGTTTGATCCCTGGTCCGGGAAGATCCTACATGCCACGGATCAGCTAAGCCCGTGTGCCACAACTACTGAGCCTGTGCTCTAGAGCCCTCGAGCCACAACTACTGAAGCCTGCGCACCTAGGGCCCCCGTACCGCAACGAAGAGTAGCCCCCGCTCACTGCAACTAGAGAAAGCTCGTGTGCAGCAACGAAGACCAAACACAACCAAAAAACAAATTAAAAAAAAAAAAAAAAGACACAGCCAGGTTCAACAAACATGAATTGAGTACCTTCTGTATGCTAGGCGTTGTGTGATGCCCTTTCATATATCCTCACAACAACCTGAAGGATATTATTATTATTTCCTATTTGCAAATGGAAGAAATGAGGCTCAGAGACCTGAGGTGGCTTGTTCTGGTTTGAACCCAGATCTTCTGACCCCAGGACTCTGGGCTGACTTGTTGCCGAGGGTGGATATTGAAGGAGGCTAGTTAATACTGTGTTGGTGGCACTCACTTGGAGAGAGGATGGGGACCATATGTTGTCTCGCCAAGGCCTGATTCCCATGCTTCTGGAAGAAGGACCTGTCCTCAGAGTAATGCCAGTGTGCAGCGAGCTGCTTGACATTTTCAAATAGTGCAATCTCCAAAGACCACTTCAGTAACGTCCTCAGCCCCCTTAGGAAATGCCACACGAATAGCGGTGACACTTTTTACTAAATGAGCAATTTTGTGAAAGTGTTAAGTAAAACAAAACAAAAGTTTCTTAAGAAGTGTCGGGGGGAATGTAGAGATGCCATTTCGACTGTTGGCCGCTATCTCTTTACTCTGCAGCCTACATGGGAGCTGAAGGCGGGGAGGCAATTTCTTGTGTTTTTGGAGTTTGGGTTATTAATTCGGGGACCTAACTAGGAGTATTAGTAGGTTACCTGGAACCTTGGCTTTCTGGAGACACTGGGATTCAGAACAAAGATAGTAAGTGCCATAACAAGTCTGGAGGCAGTGCTGACTGTGGCTTAATGTCTGTAGGGTGACTCTTACAGCATTCTGAGAGCTGTATTGAGGAGCCAGAAGGTCCAGAGTGGCAGGTGCCGCCAAGCATACCAATGAGAAGAGCCTTGATAGAGTCCCCCCGTGGGCTTCAAGGCCGGATGCTTTCCTTACATTTTAAGTTGTCTCTTCTGCTCTTTATAGCAGGGGCCAGATAAGAGCTCGTGCTGGCAGAGCAGATCTGTCACACTCTCAGCATACCAATACCACCACTGTCAGAAAAGCAGATTTATCAGGCTGCCCCGACCTCCACTCTTGAGCACCATTCACATAACTCCAGAACTTCTTGCCATGACAGAAACAATGGCTGTGCTAAGTAAATTGGAACCTTTATGTTTAACCAACCAGACTCACTGTTCACGTTATAGTCAAAATCTGTATGAATGGAAGAATTAATCTTGCAAAAATGTTGCAAGAAACTGTAGGACTCATTTACATTTTGACTAGCCCTGTCTGTGGCTGTAGGTGGGTTCTTCCTTCTAGTGAGCTCAAATCAGTCTCCAGTTCTCCCTGGTCCTCACTCTGTTCTCTTACCAAGTCTCCTGTGTTGGCTGTCATACTTCTTTAGGGCCTAACCCAAGTCCTTCCAGCCCAGGGCTTGTGAAGACGTGCTTGTTTACATGGATGGTTACCCATGGCCCGCCTTTATGGGGCTTGTCCTTCCCTGCCATCTTCCACCCGTGCTCCCTGGTCCTCTCACAGGTGAGACTGGCTGCCCTTCAACCTGGAGGGCTGCTCCTGGGAGGAAGAGTGGGATCTGAAAATACAGGCTAGGTTCTGCTCTACCTCATTTGCCGAGTTACTTTCTCAGTAGTCTGAAATGCAACAGAAGCTGTTGTATGGAGGAGAGAGAGTTTCTGTGCTCCATTGAAACCAGCCACCTGGCTCCCGGCCGGGTCACCTACATCACTGTCAGGGAGCAAGGTGGCAATTCAGGTTTAAGAACAGGTATTTCAGGGGATTTGTCTGTGCCTGATAACTTCATCTTAAGATAGGGTCATAGGACATGAGATTCTTCATGGGTTTTAGAAAATCAAAAGTCAGGAAATGGGGCAGGCTGGGGGCTTTTGGGCTGAGGGGTTAAGGACAGCAGGAAAAGTCAGAGGACTTTGCAATCTCCCAATGGGTGGGGGAATCTAGCGTTCAATAGGCAACCTCCATTTGGTGAAGGTGAGCCTGGAGTGGTAGAAAGAGATCAGAAAGGTGGTGGGTGCAGGAACACAGGAGTTGACTGTTGTGGGCATGTCATTTCCCCTTTCTGGGCCTTTCCTCACCTGTGGCTTGATGTAACGAAACACAGCCTGCCCTGCTGGGTGTTTAGGCAGATTGAATGAAATAGTCCAAGGACCTAACTCTTCTTCCTTTGCCAAAAAGTGCTGAACCAGAAGCTCTGCCATTAGCAAGCTGGGCAAGTTTGATCAGAAACCATCGAATTTTAAGACCTCAGTATTCAGGAGGCATTACTACTTTTTAAAAATTTTATTTAATTATTATTTATTCGGCTGCATCGGGTCTTCATTGCTGCACGTGGGATCTTCGTTGCGGCACGTGGGATCTTTAGTTGCAGCGTGCAAACTCTTAGTTGTGGCATGTGGCATGTTCCCTGACCATAGATCGAACCTGGGCCCCCTGCATTGGGAGCTCGAAGTCTTAGCCACTGGACCACCAGGGAAGTCCCCCAGGAGGCATTGCTTTGATTCATCTCTTTTCTCAATGTATTGAGTCCTTTTTTTTTTTTTAATTTAGTCTTCCAATAACATCCCGTGACCCACATCTTCATTTATTTTTGCATAATATAGGAATAAAAATATCTGTGCTGCCTATCTCAGTGGGTACTTGGGAGGGTCAAATACAATAATGAATGTGACCACACTTAAAACTTCATGTAAATGCAGGAAATGGTGGTGATGGTGCTGTGGTTGATAACTGTTTTTAGCAAAAAGGGCAGCGTCCATATTAGGGAAGGAAGGTTGAGGAGCTGCCTCTAGGTCTGATCAAATGACAGCTATATTTTTGTCCACTTAAAAAAACTATCTTTCTTCTAATGTTAGAATGTGAGAATCATCACAGTGCCTACACCTTCCAGCTCAGGATTCATTTACCCAAGACCCTGGGCTTATTTAAGCTGGTACAAGTTGGGTGTGGGGAGCCCAGGAGTTGCTATTCAGGTTGTACAGTGTGTATGAAGGCATTGCTGGATGCCGGTTGCTGCTCCAAGCACATAGAAGATTTGCTCTTTGCTCACATCTACCAGAGATTCACCAGGCTGACCTTGGGATAGGACCAAAGGCTGTTTGGGGGCTACTGAGTGCCACACAGGTGGTGTCATTCAGAAATTTGGCCCTGGGCATAAGGGGAGGGAGAGGGAGTAGCAGTAGATGCTGCTGTTTTTCAGATGCTTTGACTTTAGGGACTTCTGATCTTGACCAGGAAGCTGCCAGCCCCACAGACTCCTAAGGGAAGGGGACAGCAGGTTAGCATGCAAAGAGCATCGAATTTAGAAATTGAAGACCTGGATTCATGGCCCAGTCTTATCACTTATTGACAAAGTTATCTTGAGCAAGTCTCTTAACCTCTCTGAGCCATTTCCTCATTCATAAAACAGGGGTCGACGGTGTTAATAGTTAAGATGTATAAGAAAAGGCTTTGTAGAGGTAATCATGGCTAGGAATTATTATTCCCATTATGAGCAGAGCATTTTTTTTTTTTTCCTCTAGGTAGAAATGAGGCAGGCTTAGGTAGAATGTTTTCAAATTCCCTGGTGAATGGAGATGGCTAAAAGAAACTGGGTGCAAATAAAGCCTAACGCATGAACACAATGCAAGGATTTCTGAAATAGGTGTTATGGGGGCCTGCTTCTCATCCTTATCCGGACGCTCATTCCTCAACTCTATTTTTTTTGGGAAGAACAGTCTGCTGCCTGCCAGATGAGGTCATAGGATTCCAAGGGCTTTGCCTGGAGCCAGGAGCTGGGAATTCGGAGGCTGGCAGTGGTTGGGAGGGTTGAGGGCGTGCTAGGGGTGGTGTGCAGTTGCAGGGCCAGGGAGCAGACTGGCCTGATAGCTCTGCCTATTTCACTTAGGGCTTATTAGGATTCAGGCTGCTCAGATCTCAGTGCCAGCTTTACCCAGACACCAGACGCAGGACGCTCTGACAGCTCCAGGGCAGAGTAAGGCAAACTTTGTAGGCTTAGAGGTTTTTTTGTTTTAACCTTTATGCTATGCTCATTTAAACTTACTAACCTCTGGGGTGAGTCAGGGCTCAGTTTGGGGATGGGGCTGATATCTTAACACTATCGAACTGAGATGATATTTTGACTCTGACAAGAAAAAGCATTTTAACCGTCTGTATAAGGAGCCTTAAAAAATGACCATGCCCTTTGATTTAGTAATGTTACTTCTGGGACTTTAACCCAAGGAAATAATTTGAATTGCAGAAAAAGCCCATATATGCAAACATATATTGACTATAATAGTGGGGGTGGGGTAGGGGAAGCACCTAAAATGTCCAGCATTAGAAGAATGTAAATCTTTCTAGAATGTAAGCACTGCGGGGTAAGGACTTTTTTGTTCACTCTGTATATCTAGCACCTGAGGCAGTACCTGGCACACAGATGGCCAGTAAAAATTTTACATCTATATGATAAAACTATTTATTATTCACCTATTTCAAATGAAGACATCTTAATGACATAGGAAATTGTCTATGTTAATTGGATGTGAAAAAAGCAGGATACAAAAAAAAAAAAAGCAGGATACAGATTTCTAAATACAGTAAAATCATATTTTTTAAAATAAAATGATAAAAAAAAAAGAAAGCTAGGAAAGAGAAGAAACCCAGGTATATCTCTAGGTGGTGAGATCATGGGTGACCTTTTTTCTTTCTATATTTTCTAAAATTTCTAAAACAACTATGATTTTGCGATTGAGAAAAACATTTTAACATAAATCATATTCTTTAAAGAATAGAAAAAGGAGGTTAGGTTAGTTTATTCGTGTGGATCAGAGCAGCAGCCTCTAGAGCCAACTCCTCCTTCCTTTCAAAGAACCAGGCAGCCTTTATGAATACACAAAACACCTACACACTTTGGTCGTGTCTGTCAACTCGGTGTGGAAGCTGATCCCTTCTCACTTCAAAAGGGTGATAGAAACTCCACAGTGTTGAAATTGTACAGGTCATGTTGCAGAGACATGCCCATACATTTATATCCCATCACTGAAGTGAAGACATTTTGTAGTAGGGAGAAGAATTTTAAGAAGATAGATTTTTCTGGGTGGATGTTAATTCTTAGGATTCTTTCCCTGGTTCATGGGTTTTGGAAGCTGTTGAAAGTGCCATCTGCTTTCCTTCATTCTTGTTTTCAGCTCGCGCCATCTTAAAGTAACTTTCGCTGAGTGAGTCAGTTTCTTGGAGTTAGCCCTTCATGGACTGTCTCTCTAAGATACAGTGCTGTCTTGGAGGCAAGACTTGCCTAGAATTGAAATCCTCACGTCTTAGGTGAGCTTTGGCGCCTGAGCTGGAAGTTTTTGGTTTTTCAGTGCAGCTGGCTTCTGGAGTGGTCTTACCCTGGGAGGAGTCTGTGTTGACCAGGGGTCCTCAGACATTAATGACCTATTGTTGTGTCTGTGAGCCTTTCCATTCACAGGATTTCTCATTCATTATCTCTCTTTCTCTTTAGCCATAACCAGCAGACCACAGCCTTCAGGCATCCTGTGAGTGGGCAGTTTTCTCCAGAAAATAGCGAATTTATTCTTCAAGAAGAGTAAGTACATTTGTATATTCTCCTTTTCCAGGCACAGCTTGGGAGCTTAAAGGCATTTGCTTAAAACAAAGCTTGTTGGACTGTTTTCTCTCTCAGACGTAGGGGCTTGACGTGGATTGTTTGATTCAAGGTGAAACTCGAGAATTTTGTTTGTCAATCTCTAGACTTCTTTCAGCGGGTAGATGTGGAAGCGGGGAGATGATATGGGGATGTGCTGTGATGGTTATTGTCAGAGCCTCTTCGTAGCTCCCTTTCCCCAATGATCCTTTTCCCCTCAAGCGTCACCTAACACACTAGCTGTGCTCTGAGAGGACCCACTCACCTGTTGTGAGAGTACCTTAAATCAGCCTCAGGTCCAGCTGAACCAACCTCCTGAGGAGGCCTCATATAGGAGCCCAAAGCCAGGGCTTAGAAGAGAGGAGGGCTGGTGGCACCCATTGTCCCTGAACATTTTGAGTCCTTTCTGCTTGCTTTCCCTAACACGGGCACCGTCTTGCCCCTCAGTCCCATTTCACCAGGGCCTCTGGGGTGCTCAGAGGTAGTTTGTACCACCCAGGGCTTGTCTGCTTAAAAATGCATGTACAGCCCACGCATACATTCTGGGGAGGTGTCCTCCCAAAAATGAAGGCAGAGAAATGTGTGCAAGTGTCTGTGTTCCTTTCTGATCATTTGAGATAGTTCTGTTTGAAGGAAACAATTCTGTCTGAGAAACTAATAGAGACCTTGGCTTTAAGCGGTTTTCTTTTTTTTCTTTAAAAAAAAAATACACACACATACATATAATATATGTATAATGTGTGTGTGTGTGTGTGTATATATATATATATATATATATATATATATATATATAATTTTTTTTTTGGCCGCAATACACGGCTTGTGGGATCTTAGTTCCATGACCAGGGATTGAACCCAATCCCTCGGCAGTGAAAATGCAGAGTCCTAGCCACTGGACCGCCAGGGAATTCCCAAGCGTTTTTTTTTCCCCCTTCAAATCATTTTTCTTCTGTTCAATCACCTAGATATGTTCAAATATAATCTTAAATTATCAGTATTTATATTTTTACAGCATTCCCCTTTCTCAGTACTTAAACTTTTAAACTAACACGGAAAATTTCAAACATATACAAAAGTAGAGAGATACAGTAATAAATCCGATATATTCATTACCCATCTTCAACAGTTTCCAAAACATGGCTGATTTTATTTTATCTGTACCCTCCCCCTCACCCCTGGATTATTTTGAAGCAAATTCCGAACATATTATTTCATCTCAATAGTGTTTTCAACTTAGAATCATTATCCAACAGAACTTTTAAAACTAGAAATCTGTAATTATGATCATACTGACATTCCTTTCATGTTTACTCTGTGCTGGGGATTTTATATGCATATCTCATTTAATACAATAACCCTGAGAGGTAGACCATCATCACCATCTTAGAGACGAAGATACTAAGACCCAAAGAAGTCACGTCACTTGCCCAAAGTTGCCTGGCTAGAAGTAGAAAAGCCAGGATGCCATCCCAGCCTGATCTCTTTTTGGTCAGGTCTAACCCTTGCCCTAGTCAGAAGCTGTTTGCTCAGTTATTTTGGTGCTCGTGGCCCACAGGACATGACAGCCAGACTGTGGGGCTTGTGGGGGGTTGGGGGGTGTTTGACTTTGAAAGCATTAATACTATTAGAGAAAGAGGGGATGCAAGGTAAAGATTGTCTTGTCTCCTACATTGAAAAAGACCTGCTGTGTAAAGACAAAGCCAGAATGTGGATTCTCCGAATTCCAGGTTGGAATGAGTTTGTTTATAGAATCCTGAAGGTTAGAAGCTCTTGGGAGGTTATTGAGTTCAGCCCCCCTCCTTAAGCATCCAGGAGACACGGGCGCCTGTCATTATTAAAGGTCTGGATGTAGAATCCATCAGAACATTTAGCTTGAGAAGTTACCAACTTTAATAAGAGCTTCTGGAGAAATGCACACTTTCCATCACTAAACACCTCTGTCACACACATCCTTTTTCTCATTGTTAACAGAAGACTTTATCCCTTGACCACTTCTGAGAAGGTAGCCTCTTTATCCTACCAAAATATCTCTGCAGCTAATCTCAATTCCATCCAGTTTCCAAGGAAAAGATATTCCTTCTTTTCAAGGGTCACTTTTTCCCTCTAGATCCCGTTTCCTGAATGTCATAAGGGGTGCTTGCTCATTTCAGATGATGGGTACAACTATATGGCCAGACATTCCTTGAAGCAGACAGAATGTGCTTTAGGCGTTGAGAGGAAGGGATGATTCCTATGAACTGATGTGGTAATTGCTGCACTTATTCATTGAATACTTAGTCAGTGCCTACATGTGTCGGGGGCTATGCCAGACTCTGCAGTTATAGCAGCAAACAAGACAAATGTGGTCCTGTCTGTGAAGAGCTTACGGTTGAGTAGGGAAGATAATTAAACAAGATATCACAAATGTGATAAATGTTCAGGATAGAGGGAACATAGGGTTCAATGGGAGTTGATAAAAGAGAGTTCTAACCTGGCTCAGGGATTGTGGAAGGCCTCTCCATGCTGGGAAAGGATGTTGTTTAAATTGAGACCTGTCCAGTCAAGGTGAACAACTTGTGCAAAGACGGAGAGGGGAGAGCATGGGGAATCTATACTAGTTGAGTTAGAATGAAAAACGAAGAGCACAAAGTGGATTCTGGAGATACTTGGGAGGTAAAATTGACAGGACTTGGTGATTGATTGGCTGTGATTGGGACGAAAGAGAGGGAAGACTTTCTTGAAGTGTCTGGCCCTAAACTGGAGGAAGGGGTAAGATTTAGATAAGAGAAGATAAGTGTGCACGAGTGTGAGGGTCATTCACAGCTGAGGGAAGTGTGACCAGCCTTGGCAAGAAGACTGACATGCCACTTCCCAGAACTTCTGCCGCTAGTGTCCTTGTCCCCATGGTGAGCCACAGCTGCCTCCTGCCTCTGCAGGAGACCCTCCAACACCAGCAGAAATAAGGCATTACCCTATACATCCACCAGAGGGCAGACAGCGGAAGCAAGAAGAACTACAGTCCTGCAGCCTGTGGAATGAGAACCACATTCACAGAAAGATAGATAAAATGAAAAGGCAGAGGACTATGTACCAGATGAAGGAGCAAGATAAAACCCCAGAAAAACAACTCAATAAAGTGGAGATAGGCAGCCTTCCAGAAGACTGACATGTATTGGAGGTTTGTGAAGGAGAGATAAGGTTGGAGAGGGGGGTTGCAGCCAATTATCCAAATTGCTTCCTCTATCCAAATAGACTTGGCTTTTCCTCCAGGTAAATCCTGGGGGAGCTCCGGAGGGTGAGTGAGGCATGATTTGCCTTCCCAGAAACCATTTTTAAAAACTGTGCTAAGGAATATGATTTCCACTTTGTTCCCTTAGAGGAGCTTAATTTTGTTGTGTAGTGTGTTATGTGGTGAGAAAAAAAAGGCTGAGATGACCGTTCGTGTCTTTATATCAGCTCTCAGATTAATGTGTTGGGTAGAAAAAGGAAAACTGGCTCTTTTCTTTTCCTTCTCCAAAAGTCTGTTACGGTCACATTGACTCCTCTCGCCAGAGCCTCTGCCTCGGTTTCACCACTTCTAGAGTGGTGGTTCTCAACGTGTGGTCTCTGAACCAGCATCCCCTGGGAACTTGTTAGGGATGCAGTTCTCAAGCCCCACCCCAGATCTACTGAATCAGAGATTCTGGAGGTAGGACCCCCATAAACTGTGTTTTAACAAGCCTTCAGGTGATTCTGCTTCTGGTAAGAGTTTGAGAACCACTGATTTAAACAACCTGCTGTTCCCATCTCCCTCCTGAATTACTCCCAGATTCTTCTATTTATCCTTAAGTCTCCTCCACATAACCCATCATTCTTTGGGCTGCAGTGGCAATCTCAGATGGATTTTAGTCAGATAATCTTGGGATTCTTTATCCTGTGAGAAGAAAAAAAACATTCTCCATGGTGACTTCCTTTAGAGCATTACTGATGTGAACAGATAACCCATCTCCCACACTGCTGGCAGGTGGGGCTCACCTGAGCTGTTTGGTGTACCAGGTGCATGCCCACCAAAAGATTGTTTCCCATCTTACTGATTAGAAGCATGGAGAAGAGAAATAATGTGAAAGCTGTGATCTGGTGGATCTAGAGGACATAAACTCTGAATGTTCTAGTTTCTGTTTCAGTAATACAGGTTCAGTCAGGATAGTCTAGGGTCTGCTCTGGTAATAACAACGACAAATAAAATCTCAGTGACTTAGAACAATTAAGGTTCTCACTTTTGCCCCATGTGTCCATCATAGGTCCCCTGAGGGGTTCAGCTCTGTCACCTTTACTGAAGGACCTGCATATCTGTGCTTCCATGAAACTTGGTGAATTGTGCACTGGCTCTTTCACTCACATCTCATTGGCTAAAGCGAGTCACACGACCACTCCTAACTCCAAGGGGGCAGGGAAGTGCTTTTCTACCAGGCGTCTGGGGAGGAAATCAGAAATATTTGTTGGTCAGCACTAATGACTACACTTAATAACCCACAGTGCAGATTTATTAAGGGAAGCAGGACCTTTTGAGACTGTCGCTGACGAGCATCTTTTGTTGCATGACTAGCGTTTGTTTTTTCATTTCACCTTTTCTGTTATGCTACTGAGTTCTTTGTTAGAACCCCCAAGGCAGGTGGGTATCAGTCAACAGGTCCTGCAGCCTTGACTCCCAGGGGAGACCCCTGCACACCCAAGCCAACGGGCATGTGGAAATCCCTCTTGGAAGAGCTGATATAAGCCCAGGCTGCATTAATAAAAATATAATGTGTAGAGAAAGGGGGAGAATAGTTCTGGTATACCATGGTGTTTGTGGACTACTTCATTAATTCATTCTGAGTTTATGGAGCCCCAGGGACATGCCAAGCCCCAGACGCTCTGATCTGGGTACTAAGTTTCAAGAGGGATGTTGAGCAATTGAGATATCCCTGAGGAGGGGAATCCCCTTATGAAAAGGTGTCTGGAAACCCTGTCCTATGGCCGATCATGTTTAGTCTTTAGGAGAGAAGATGAAGGAGGATGTGCTGTAAGTCTTCAAGAAGGGCTGGCAGGTGGAAGTGGGGTATGTTTATCACGTGGCTGCCAAAGGCAGGCATCAGATCAATGAGTAAAAGTAAAAGGCAGGCAAATTTCAGCTCAGTCTCTAATTTTCTAGGAAGGAGATTTTCTGTCATCCCTTGTTTCAAGATCTAGAATTTCATCTTTAACATGAAATGAAGTAATCTACTTCTTAGAATAAGAGTTGGCTTTTTCCACTAATAATAATATTGATATTATTATTATTTGTATAGCTAATACTTAGAGTCCTTATGATTTATTGTCAGGTACTTTTCTAAGTGCTTTCCATATATTAATTTCCACAACAGTCCTTTGAGGAAGATAACGTTATTATCATGGCTACTGAGGCACAGAGAGGTTAAGAGTCTTGCCAGAAGTCACACAGCTAATAAGTGGCAGAGTTAGGATTTGAAACCAAGTAGTCTGGCTGCAGATGCTATGCCTCTAACTACTACACCTACTGCCTCTCATTTCAGTGGTCTTCAGGAGACATTCCCCTTCCTTGGCTGTACTTAGGCGTTAATGTGTTGAGTAAGGCTACTGCTACTTAGAAATTTTAATTGTAATTGTATTTGCAGTAATGAAATTTGATCTAATAACTTCATGCTTGCTTGAAAGGAGCCAGCTTCCCTGGTAGTCTCTTCTCCAGAAAACATCCTCAAGCCTTTTTACAGGGCTTCAGTTACAGTGATTGGATCATTTGGTCTCTTCTGAAGGCCTCTTTCCTGATTCTCAGTGATTTTCTTGAATTGGGAGCTTGTGGCTTAAAGGACCACACCCAGGGGCCCTCATAAAGGCGGAAGCCTTGGCACAGAGAACTCCCAGGCTGTGGTTTTGGTGGTTGGTGCCGTGCGCAGGAGCATTTACTCCTCAGTGCTGGGATGCCCAGGAAGCCACTGACAGACGCCTCTGCAGCTCTTGGGGAAGAGGAGAGAAGCATTCCGGAGCCGTGAGGCTGGCAGCTGACTGACAGCAGGCTGTGTACACTGATCCCCAGGCTCTGTTAAACATTTGATGACGAGGTGGGGCCTGGTTGAGAGAGTATGCGCTCTGGAAGTTCAGAAGCCTGCTCTGCTCAGAAGCCAGCTGTAAGGCCCCCAAGATCACCTTGGAGTTTCCTAACTAGGGGAGAGGACCCTTGCCTGGCCTGTCTTTCTGGGCAACCTAGGAAGTTTAGCTTGTTCCTTCCATTGAGGTCTGAGCAGCCCTTCGTTTTCTCATTGGACTGCTTAGAAAAAAACCACAGTTGGAATTGCTTAGAATTTCATGAGTGGTGTTTGGAGGATAAGACTTTAAAAGATACTATCTTGCTGAAGGTTAGATTTACCTTCCTGACCTTTGATCTCTTTGGGGGTTCACTCTGCAGGTTGCAGGGCAAGACTCTCCAAGGCATATGCTGATTATGCCTGGGGGTGGGGTATCTCCTGCTGCTAGAGATGGCTGTCTCCCATTCCTCCTGCAGTTTCAAGTTGGTGAAAGCTCACAGTGAGAGATTAAGAACCCAGGTTGGCAGAGGGGGTGCGCTACAACTCTGAGCTCGGAGGAGTCTGTCCTGTAGGTCATCTGCTGAGCCCCGGGCTGTGAGGCTGATGTGTTGCTGTCTGTGGCTGATACAGCCAGCACCTTGTCTTTCCAGACTGGCAGTCTTGGGCTAGCTTTGCCTGTTGCATTTGGTTGCCATGGCAGCAGAAAAATGAGGAAAAATGGGAACACCTGGCAAGCAGATGCAGAAACTTGACTGTTCAGTTTTCCTTCCTGGTCTAAGAGACGGTGTTGGTGACAATCACAGGTAAGGGAAGAGGTGATGATGGTGTCCTTAGTTCATTCAGACACCTGGGTGTTGGCCTGGCTTTTGATGTTGATGTTTCGAGGGGCATTGGCACTGGGGATGCAGTCGTTGCCGCACGGCAACCACGTCTCCGGCTGTCTGTGCTGAGGTAGATGCTGCAGTGGTGGCTTTGCTGTGTCTGGAAGGGAGGCTGCTGCTCGCACAGTGATTTTTGTCTTCCTGTGACTGCCCTCCTTGTCCTCTTCTTTTACCTCCTCTCGATCTTGGAAGTACCCAGATCTCCATTAGAAAAGGCTATTTCCTACTGTGTAAAGTGGCTGCCTGGTTATCCAGGAGGAGCAGATTTGCTTAGAAAAGGGCTTGCCAAAGGCTGGGGTTAGAATTGTGGCATCTCTGAAACAGCAGAACAAAGGTGAAGAGGACAGTAGAGGTCAAAGTCTGGTTCTCCCTCGGCATAGACAGAGACATGGAGCCTGGACAGCAGAAGAGACTGGACCAGGCTCATACGGCAGAGCGGGACTCAGGCCAAGTTCAGGACAGTGCTTGGGTTTGAAGGTGGGAGAGAGGAGCCCTCGAAGCTCGCTGGGTTGTTGCTGTGCCGGGTGAGGGCTGCCTTTTGGGCTGCCGTTTGGGCTGGTTTCCAGCCCCCGAGGTGGTGTGGAGTAGGGGGAGGAATGGGAGCTTGTGTTCAAGAGAGGAGCTGGGGGTGAAGGGGAAGGAATGCAGGAAGCCTTAGCTGAGTAATGAGGCCACAGTCGCTGAATGAAAACCCCTGTCAGACAGCCTTCCCCGGGGTGTTGGGAGTGTGTACAGGGAGTGCTGGTGGTCCGTCTGTGTGTCTCTTTCTCTGGGAAGACGGGGTGTGGAGATGTCTGCCTGTTTGGGACAAGAACTTTGTTTTATTCCTGCTTTTCATTGTGTATTGCTCTCCCCAGACCCCTTAGGGTAGTGGGTGTGAGCTGCTTAAAAACTGCTGGTTGTGCTGGTTGTTTGTGAGTGTGCCTGTTCTCATGCACCCAGTAATCTCAGCTGAGTTCTCCATGTAGAGTCCTTGAGGAGAGAGCATGAATTGGGGTGCCTATTTTTCTTTCTTTTTTTTTCTAAAAGGGCTTCAAATGCTTGGCTTTTTAAAAAAATAATTAATTAATTTTTGGCTGTGTTGGGTCTTCGTTTCTGTGCGAGGGCTTTCTCTAGTTGTGGCAAGCGGGGGCCACTCTTCATCGCGGTGCGTGGGCCTCTCACTATTGCGGCCTCTCTTGTTGCGGAGCACAGGCTCCAGACGCGCAGGCTCAGTAGTTGTGGCTCACGGGCCTAGTTGCTCCACGGCATGTGGGATCTTCCCGGACCAGGGCTTGAACCCGTGTCCCCTGCATTGGCAGTCGGATTCTCAACCACTGCGCCACCAGGGAAGCCCGGGGTGCCTATTTTTCTAGGAATTAATGGGACACAGATGTCATCTTATGATGTCTTCTTCGTAAGAGATTCCTGATTTCTCATAGCTTCCTAACCTCCCATCATAGCCTTGAAGACTCTTGACATTATCTTTCTCCTGGAGAAAGAAAGGGAGGCCAACCCCGTAGCCACAGGGTTATTACACGTTAAAGAAGCCCCAGCGAAGGTGTTTATAGGGCTGTTTATAGGAAATGATTGCTGTTCAGAAGTTAATGGTCTCGTACCTTCAGCTTTCTGGAGAGAAGTGCCTTAGAAATAAAAATAAAGTATACCTGAGATTTAAATTCTGGAGTCTCCACTGGTAACAGGGACAAACAGTGCTTTTCGTTGAGTGCAGTGCTTCGTGGTTTTCGAAGCGTCATTTCAGTCTACATAACCACCTTGTGAGACGAGAGTTCTTTTCACCTCATTTTGCAAAAATGGAAATTGAGGCCCAGAATAGTGACGTGACTCTTGGAGAGGCAGTAAGTTGCAGAGCTTTGTTGAGATCCTGTTATTCTGGGCTCGTGGTCTTTCCACCACCCCAGGATCTTCTTGGTTTGGGGGTTGCTCTTGGGGTTGAGAAGAGCAAAAGCCTGTTTCCGCCAGACCTTGGGACTTGCCGTGGGATGGTATCTCTGTGGCGAAGCCTAGGTTTTGGAGTCCAGCTTCTCTCTCGGGCAAGTCATTAATCTCTCTGAGCCTCAGTTTCCTCTTTGACAAAATGGAGAAGGTAAAACTGGCTTTGCAAGGGTAAGTGAGATAATGCAGGCAAAGTGCCTGACACAGCAGGTGCTGGACAAATACAGCCTGGTCCCTGGGCTTGCCGGACCTTGTGTACCCGTCCCTAAGGGTTGGTGATACTTGGCCTGGCGACCTACCTGTTGCAACAGCAATAGGGTCTTGCTGTGCCGCTGCTTCAGTCTGCTCCAGTTCCTGATGTTGACTGAGAGGCAACTGAGGAGCCCATTAACCAAGCTCACCTAAATTCAGACCCAGCAGAAAGGAGTGGCTTCTGAATTTATAACTTCTCTCTCTTACTACGTCTGACAGTGTTATAGGCATTTGCTCCTGGAAATGTAGGAAGCAGAAGCAGCTCCTTTTGTAGATGGGTAAATTGAGGGACAGAGAAAATGACTTCCTGCCCAGGTTCACCTGACACATCCTTGAGGAAGTTCAGAGTAGAATGAAGGTCACTTTCCTCCTGGGCTTCTCCAGACTGATTTTTGTGTGGTTCTAACTTCTTTTGTTCTTTTCAGAGGGGAGGCAATTGAGTTAAAACTCTAGCTCACTGTTTTGAACTTCAGCCCACACCCCTCCGGCAAATAATCAGCATTCATGT
Source organism: Delphinapterus leucas (assembly GCF_059928025.1). NCBI lineage: Eukaryota > Metazoa > Chordata > Mammalia > Artiodactyla > Monodontidae > Delphinapterus > Delphinapterus leucas. Next base: position 38,851,151 of record NC_143135.1, read on the forward strand.
AGCCCAAGTCAAGGAAAGAGAAGTCTTTGTTCAAATCATCCCACTGTACTTTGGGATTCAGGATAGCACAGAAACCTGGCAAACAGGCTTTTAAGGTAATAGATTTTATTGAATGACACTAAGAGTCTGCCTTCCCCTCGTGTGTGCAGTTTTTTTGTCGCCTCTGCCGGCATCTGTGTGACTCATGTGCCTGAGGGCATGCTGCCGGGACCGAACCACCTTCACAGCTGCTCAGCTCAGGGCCACAGGCTCTTCTTCTCTTCTCTGGGGGAGGGCGCTGTTCTTGAGTAAGACCTGTCAGGAGTCTGGGGAGTTGAGGACAAATCAGTGTCTGCCCTGTCAGACTTTTAAGTGGGGAACACACCTGTAAGGCGTAACTGGCTGGAGCAAATGTGCCAGAATGCCCACATCCAAGTGATTGTTGCTCCTTTCAGAGTTGTCTCTTCAGGAGGCTACACACACGCTCCACTGATGTTCCCACTGCTCAAAATAATGTGGTCAACGACCTCTAGCAGTTTCCATCAGAGCCACCTTTTCAGCCAAGTGAGAAAATTGTTTTTGAGACATTTTTCATATCCTCGTTTTTGAATACCAAATGGTGTCCCAAGCGTGACCACCATCGTTTTTTGGGGTTTTTTTTTGTTTTAAACCAGTTGAAATTCCAGATAACTTCTAGTGATTTCCAGAAGTGATAGTCACCCTTGGAGGGACCTAAGAGACCATGGCCCATGCTGAAGAGATTCAGAGGAACATCCTCTGAATGCAGATCTTGTTACTTGGCCAGGTGGGTAGCTGTGTGCACCTTGTTCTTTCAAAGAGTCAGGTCAGGGACTGCTAGGTAATGGTTGAGTCTTTTGCTTGAGTGGGGAGTCCTGGTGAAGACACGCTCCCTGTTTGTAGAGATGACATGGTCCCCTCTCTGGGGCAGATTTAGTTTGGACTTCAGTCCTGTCTGCTAATAAGGCAGCTTTCTCTGGATGTTGCTGAGCAGAGGTCTCTATAGTCATGGAGAACGAAGTTGTCTTCATGTGTTTCTCCCTGTCCTCACCCCGCCACCCCTGTCCCATCCCTCACTAATGTTCAGTGTTGGGGCCACAAACAGTCCTTTTCCAGCTGAAATCTGTTCATACCTGGCTCTCCAGGTGGTAGTCGTACCTTCTTTCCTCACCTACCCAAGGCTGCAAGGAAGTCATCTTTCTTCCTGCACTTGTGGCTGGAGGAGCTTCCCGGCCAGCCAGCATCCCAGAAGCTAGTGTAGGGAGGGGACATGGGGTTAGAATACAGGAAGATGACTACAGTTAGAGCTCAAGATTGTAAGGTGCAGAAATGGCAAAAGTGGTGGGCATCTGTCCCGGATTTCCTGAGCAGTCACAAATCCAGACGGTCTCTTCTGTGTCTCACAGAGTAGTGATGGCATATCTAGTTGATGGAATGTGATGCAGTCATTTAAAATGACATGGATGAGTTTAAAAGAAAGTAGAGGGGCTTCCCTGGTGGTCCAGTGGGTAAGACTGTATGCTCCCAATGCAGGGGGCCCGGGTTCAATCACTGGTCAGCGTACTAGATCCCCCATGCCGCACCTAAGGGCCCGCGTGCTGCAACCAAAGATCCCACATGCCGCAACTAAGACCTGGTGCAGCCAAATAAATAAATAAATATTTTTTTTAAAAAAGAAGAAGAAGGGCTTCCCTGGTGGCGCAGTGGTTGAGGGTCCACCTGCTGATGCAGGGGACACGGGTTCGTGCCCCAGTCCGGGAAGATCCCACATGCCGCAGAGCGGCTAGGCCCGTGAACCATGGCCGCTGAGCCTGCGCGTCTGGAGCCTGTGCTCCACAACGGGAGAGACCACGACAGTGAGAGGCCCACGTACCACAAAAAAAAAAAAAAAGAAAAGAAGAAAGGAGAAGATGTTTATATTACAATAAGTTTAAAATTCAACATGCCAAATCGTAAACACAGTATGATCACAATTATATACAAACAAAAAAGCACACATCCCCCCCCCAAAAAACACAGGCATATAAAAGAGAATGAAAGTAAATATACCAAGTATTAAAAATGACTTTTCTGTGGGTAACAGGACTATGATGATTTTTTTCTTTCGTTTTAGCTTTTTTTTTATATTTCTCAAGTATTCTGTAATAACCGTCATATCAGTGTCTTAAATGGGAGCCAATTAAACTTGATAAAATCCCAAACAAACCTTTCTTACTGTTGGACTTTGTGTCCTGAATTTTGGCTTAGAGATACAGCTGCCGTGACTGAGATAACCTGAGAACTCTTCTTCCTTGTCTCAACCTCTGTAAATCTGAAGTCAGGCAAGCCCAGGTTCCAGGAAGACGTTTCGGGCATAGTTCTGTCTGGAGGCAGGGGCTGGACAAGGCAGCCTCTCAGAGCCCCTTCCCACCCCCGGTTGGCGATTATCTGTGCTGCACACAGCTTCTGCCAACACTGAGCGGACTCTAAGTGTGGTGACATTCTCTGAGTGGGGAGCAGTAACAAAAGTCTGGCTGGGATGGAGGCCGGGGGCGGGGAATCTGGAGTGAGTGCCTGAGCTGACAAGGAGCCAGTGATCTTTCTGCCTGGTGGGACTTGCACCTCCAGCTGCCAAGCATCCGGCAGGGCCCAGCCGCTTGGAAAGCTGGTGCCCGCTGCAGTGGTCCTGCTGCTGGCACAGCTCAGAGAGCACGGGGGTCACAGCTACTTCCGCAAAGGACTTCCCTAATGGTACAGGGTGTCAGGTCTCTGTCTTGGGGTGTGGGAAGGATCACTTATCCTTTGAGCAGCAGTGGTTTTGAAGGAAGCATCGTGTCTCCAGGGTGGAAACTAGGATTTTCCCTTGTAGCACCCATGTAAAAGTGAGCCTGGCGAACAGACATCCAGAGCGTGTCTTCCTCAGCTGTGTCTTGCCTGGATCCTCCATCTCCATCTACTCAGGGCCCTGGCCCAGGCCTCCAAATCGGATTTTCTCCACTCCTCAAGCCAAAAGCTTCAGTTTACTGCAGCTACCTGGGTCCTGTTGTCCATCAGAGCAGCAGACAACCCAGCCATAGAATGCTGGGACTTACACTTTGAGGAAGGCTTAGGGATCCTAGAGTTAGCAGGGTCTGGGAATCAAGCGTTGAGCTGTTTAAGGATAGGGATTGGATTGTGTGGAGTCATTCTGCTGCCGCTGCTGCTTTGAAAGACTCTGGCAAATGCTGGGGCTCCGTGGAGGCAGGTAAGAAGGGTTCTCTGTGATGGCTCTTAAGTGCTATACCATGATGTTCCCAGGGTGCTGGCCCTCCCAGGGCAGGTGGACCTTCTTGGTGGGACGCATGATTTTGCTGGATGCTGATGGGGACACATCAAGGGGAACTTCACTGGGGATGCAGGCGTGCTTCATTTCTTCGTGCTCTCCAGGCATGGCACAAGGGGTTAATATCTTCAATGGCTCTATTTTGGGGCTAATGGAGTGTTCCTAGAATAAGACTCTTTGTTGAGTAATCTATTTTGGGAGGCAAGCCCCACTGGCATTTATGTAAGCGATTCTGTATATCTGGGGGTGTGGATGTGAGCGCAAGTGGTTTCTTGTTACTAATTAGAAACAGCTTCTTTTGGGAGCCAGGGGAAATGGAGGTGTGTGTGTGTGTGTGTGTGTGTGTGTGTGTGTGTGTGTGTGTGTGTGTAAGGAGTGTGGATTGCTTTTGCTGTAAAGAGTGGGGTAAACCGTGTGTGCCCATCTGATGGGGCAGTTGCCACAAACACCCGAGTAAGAAAATAAAAGTGGGGACCTTGAGACAGCAGGCAGCAGTGACCTGGCCCCTTCGTGGAGTGTCAGGCTGTGGAGATTGCCCATCTGTCATGCTCTTGATTCCCTGAAGCACGTGGGTAGGCTGGGTGTCGTGGCCCTCTAACAGCAATCTGGAGTTAGGTGGTGTCTAGAAGATCTGTCCTGGGCTGTTTAAGGTCCATCAACCAGTTCTAACCTGAAATAAATCTCAGATTCCACTTCCCACTGTGGCCTGGCCACTTAATCACTGGATTCCCTTCTGTCTCCCCACAGGCCAAATCCACATATGTCGAAGCAAGAGAGAAACCAAAGACCGTCCAGCATGGTCAGTGAAACATCCACTGCCGGGACCACTTCTACCGTGGAGGCCAAGCCTGGCCCCAAGGTGAGCTCCTGGCCATTTCCCCTCTTCTGCATTTTGCCAGGCCCCTTTGTAGCCAGAAACCCGTTTGATCTTCACCATAGTTTTGTGAGGGAGACATGTAATAAGTATTCTCCCCAGATGACAGATAGGAAATTGTGGCCAGTTGGGGTTATGTCACATGTCCAAGAAAACAGGTGATTGCTGACAGAACCAGGACTGACATCTACGGCCTTCGCCGCATTCTTCATTTTCCTGTCGTGTCTTTGGAGGGCCACACCTCTGTTCACATGTGTGTCAAAGACCGCGTGGTGAGATTCACAACAGAAGGGCCCAGAGGCTTCTGTGCCCACGTTATGGAAGCACTGACTGAGGAGCAGGGAAGAGAACCAGCATTGCAGAGAAGGGGAGGGTGCTGAGGAGTGAACCAGATGGGAGGGGTAAATATCTGGAAATTGGCAAATTCTGTGACCAGAGTGTAGCATTGCTCCAGAAAGCCATAGGACATATTAGGGCCAGAAGCTGCTGGTGAAAGTTGATTGAAAAATCCCTTTACGTTTTTTTCCCTCTGTGACCCAAACAGGAAGCTTGCTAGCTCTTGCACCCACCTTTTAACTAGGATGCTGCGGCCGTGTGCACGCCCATTCTCTGTCTTCTTGCTGTTCTTTTCATCAGAGGGCACTGCTGCATAGATGACGGCACAGGGAGCCTACAGCCCTCCTATCATGCAGATGCTTCTTGGGCCTCCCCAAATGCCCCTTGCTGCTAGAGTTCAAGTCTGCTCTTTCCTAGATCATAAAGTCCAGTAAAGTCCACAGCTTTGGGAAGAGGGACCAAGCCATTCGGAGGAACCCCAATGTTCCGGTGGTGGTGAGGGGCTGGTTGCACAAGCAGGTGAGGAGACTGAGGAGGGAGGGGTGGCAGGGAGGTAGTTCTTGCTGAATTCCTTCCTTACCCTGACCCCCGGGAACTGGGAACAGGCTCTTAATAAGCTTTCTGTTCCTGAGTTTGTCTGAGGCCAGTAGATTCTGCCCGCTGTGCTAAGCGACTTGCTGTTCGTTTTTGTGAGTTGGCAGTCTGCTCAGTGGCTGCAGTTTCCTTCCCCAAACACTTAACCGCTTTGGTTCCCAGTGCTCTTGGCTGTCCTGGGACTCGGGCCCAAGTGTGGGTGGGTCAGTATGAATCCAGCCTTACTGCCAATCCTCTGCCAGCACTTGCCTTCCTGATGTGAAAGAGCCTTTGTTATCATTTGCCTGAAAAATCCCATCCTTTCCTTTCCCCCAGTCTAACACACATACCTGGCATCCTAGCACCTCAGGTTCCAAATCAGCCAAACTCAGCTCATTGTCTCCTCACCCCTTACCTGTCTTTTTCCCCTGAACTGTTTCTTCTGGATCTTGGTGGAGGTACCACCATTTTCCCAGGCACCCAGGTTAGAAACTTCAGCACCATCACCAGCTCCTTCTCCCACAGGCCATCCTTCATCTCTAGCTTCACCACACTTCACCACAACTTCACCAGAGGCAGTTGTTCTGCCTCTGGTCCTCTGGCCTTGGATAGGCTGTGAGCTCCCAGGGTCAGAGAACACGTCCCTTTTGTCTCCTCCCTTCTCTTCTTGCCATCCATCCATTCATCTACCCACCCACCCACCAAGTGCCTGCCGTGTTCTAAGTACTCTCACAGCAACGACAAAGAGATGAGTAACATGTGGTTCCCGCCCTTGAGGAACTCCTGTCATAGTCTGCAGGGGGAAACATAGAAACACCTCTCACGTGTCATGTCATCACCCAGCACAGTCTCTCACATAGCATATTATCCAAAAAAACACAAATTCTGAGAGCAATGATGTACATTTTTACTAAAGGCTTTGTGGGAAAACAGAGGAAGACATTACCTTTCACACCACACAGAATAAATTCCTAAATGTCCCCTTGAAATCTCCCACAGCTCTCCAGCCTCTTCTGGCCGGTACTCCTCTGGCACCACCCTCTCTTAATGATTCCCTCTTCCCTCACAGCTCTGTTCTCATTCTCTTTTTTTACCTGAGTAATCTAACCCTCTGACTTTTTCCACTTGCATCCCCGTCTCCGTTAAACAAAAGGATGCTCCTTTGAAATGTGGAGGTAGAGGGGAGGTATTGTAAATAATTCTTCTCCCCAACAGACACCCCCTGGCCCAGGCCCCTCGGCTCCTTGGCTGTAGCTGTAACCAAGGTCTGTGTACAGTGCTGTGGGCACACAGCAGAGAGAATGTAGCTATGCTTGGGGGAGTCCTGAAAGGCTTTCCAGAGGAGATGACATTTGAAGCAGATGTGGAAGGATGGAGAAGAGCTTTTCAGACAAAGCAAGTATCGTATGCCAGACCATCTGGTTAATGCAGGAGATAAAACCAAGAAACGCAGGAGCTTAGCAAGTTTTTAACTTTAGCAAGTGGAGAATGAATAAAACTTTAAAAAATTTAAGCCTGTCAAAAACTTTTGCAGAAGGAAGACAATTTTAACAGCTAAAAATGGCTCTGGAATTTTCCTAGGTTTGGGAGAAAAGTGACCCTAAAACTACTATTTTCCTACCCTAGCCATATTTTTAAAAAATTTTCACAAGAAAATCCAGGTCTTTTTCTGTTGAAAGGAAGGAAAAACACAGCAAAATCAGTCCTTTGTGGTAGATAACTGAACTTAGTCAAATGAGAACTTTGCCTCATTGATTAATTAGCTAACTTAAACTCTTTGTTTCATACTATGTAAACCAATTTTCTAATCAGTATAAGTGAAGGTATTTTACAGTGTAGCACCTGAATCAGTGAATGAATGAAGGACGGAAGGAATAAATAAATAACTTCCCTTTTGTTAAAAACGGATTTCTTTCTTAATGGATGAACTGTATTTTTGGGTTTTTTTGGCCACACTGCACGACATGTGGGAGTTCCCCAACCAGGGATCGAACCCACGCCCCTTTTAGTGGAAGCATGGAATCTTAACCACTGGACTGCCAGGGAAGCCCAAGAACTGTATTTTTGAATTCATATCTTCCTTTCTAAAAGGAGGATGCTTATGATACACTAGTCTGTTTATAGGAAACAAAACTTCCTAGGCATAAACCATCATTGGATCTAAATTTTAATGTCCTATTCAAAGGATGGCTATGCAGTAAAAACTTATTAATTTAATTCGGGCTTCCCTTGTGGCGCAGTGGTTGAGAGTCCACCTGCCAATGCAGGGGACACAGGTTCGTGCCCCGGTCCGGGAAGATCCCACATGCCGTGGAGCGGCTGGGCCCGTGAGCCATGGCCGCTGAGCCTGCGCGTCCGGAGCCTGTGCTCCGCAACGGGAGAGGCCACAGCAGTGAGAGGCCCGCGTACCGCAAAAAAACAAAAAACAAAAAACAAAACCTTATTAATTTATTGAAAGAAAGAGTGAATATGGGCAAGTCTCGGTTCCAGAATCAGGTTGTACATGACTGGGGAGGGGGAACAGTATGCTCAGATATTGCCCTGATTAGTTTCCTTTGCTTTGCAGGACAGTTCCGGGATGAGGCTGTGGAAGAGGAGGTGGTTTGTGCTTGCTGATTATTGCTTGTTTTACTATAAAGGTGAGCTGAGGCTCAGGCCACCAACGGGTCTTTGTGCCAGAGGGGGTGGTGAGGTCATGCAAATGGTGGTCTTCTCAAATCCAGTGAATGGATCAGTGGCCTGAGCTAATCGATCACCTGTTGACCTGCCAAAGTGTTCACTTTTACATATGTGCATGGTTGGTGATTTCATTTTTACCAGTCCCAGCACTGGAAGTGCCATTTGTTGAGTTAAAATAATAGAATCTGGTTTGCCTTCTACTTAAGGTCTCAAGATCTGGAGGTTTTCCAGCTTCTGCCCCACTTGGGGCACAGGCACACCTTTGATTCAGTCTGGAGAGATGGGAAGTATAGGTGAACATTATATTTTGTAACCTCTTATCTGGATTTATCCCCTGTTATTGGATGGGCAACTGGTGAATTAAATTGGCCATATGAACATTTGTGGAGCCCAGTACATAGAATTAGGGGCTGTGCAAAGGTGAGAAGAAAGTAAGGCTCAAAATATGGAGGAAGAGATAGCCTAATTTTAAGACAAGACTAGGTTTTGGAAGACATCCAAAGTGCTTAGGCAGTTCAAGAGGAACAAGAAGCCAATTCCATCTTGGAGAACTTGGGCAGGCTCCTCAGAAGAATTAGGGCTCGAGTTGGGCTTTTTAGGATGGGTTGAGCTTTGCCCACGTGTAGGGGGAAGATGGGCATTTAGGCAGAAGAAACAACTTGATTAAAGTTCTAGAAGCAGAAGAAAGTGGAATGACAGACCTGCAAAGCCAGAGTGAGTCTTGCATGGAGGACACGCTAGGAGATAAGGCTCAGGAGGTGGGTAAGAGCCCAAATGCAAAAGGGCTGTGACACTAGACAGAGGAAGTTGGGCTTCATTCTGTATCCAGTGGGCAGTCAGCAAGTGCCTTTGGGTGGGAGAGCAGTGGGACCAATTCTGTCATTAGGAAGTTACCTCTGGTAACGAAGACAGTTTGGGGGAGGAAGAGAATAGACATAAAAGGTAGGATATTTCACACCTGCTCTAACATTGCCTATGAGGTGTGTACCACCCAGAATTCCCTTCCCCATCCTTTACAAAAGTTTAAATATCACCTTCTGAAGCCTTCTCCACCTCCCCAGGCTGTGTGCCACTCCTGTCTGTGTGTTCCCGCAGCACTTGGTGTGCCTCTGTGTTTCAGGAGTTAGCAGGTCGAGCTGAGCGTGTTTACATGCCTGTCCCCCTCCTCGGGGAGAGGGCCCTGTCTGATTCACCTGTGTAGTTCCAGCGCTAGCACAAAGGTCCCCAGAGCACCTGAATGGGCGATCCGTGATTGCTGTCATCCTGGGAGAGATAAGGAGCCTTGAACTAGGGCAGTGGGATGGACCAGCCCAAGGAAGGTGCCACAGAAGGTTATTCTGATTTGTATTTCCGTTCAAAGACAGCCGAGAAGAAGTGGTCCTTGGGAGCATCCCTCTGCCCAGCTACGTGATCTCAACAGTGGCCCCCGAGGATCGCATAAGTCGCAAGTATTCCTTTAAGGTACTGCCCACCCCCACTCCTCCAGTGCAGCAGTTCCATCCTAAGAAATGTTGTGTTCCCCAAAATGGCTTCACAAAAGCAGTTGTTTCTGTTGGGGGTTGGGGGGAAGTTAAGAGGTTGAGCGTTTCAGACTCATGTTAACAAAGTTATAAATTCTTTAAACAAGAATAATGTCACATCACAGTACTTTCATTTGTATCTTAGCTTTTGAGTCCCCCAGCCTTGCTTAAGTTTTTAGACCCCTCTTTTCCTGTCGCTATTTCTGTGACAAGTATCAGCACGGCCCTTCTCATGCTTTCTTACCACTGTCACTGTCCCCAGTGACTCCAGAGTTGCTGTGGGTTGAAGATTCTGGATCCTCCTTCACTTCATGTTGCGTGATATGGTATTGCCTTATTTCTGTAAAACCTTTTGTGACTGAGAACTACTTTTATCCATGTTACCTCATTTGGTGCTTGTGGGGAGCCTGTGAGGTCAGGATCATTAGCTTCATTTTATAGATTAGGAACACGAGGATCAGAGAGCTGAAAAAACTTGCCCACAGTCCCAAAGTTGGAAGATGATGGAGGCAGGTCTCCACCCTGAACTCTGTCCCCTTTCAGTTGCATTACAGGGAGGGAGGACAATTTCTTTCTCTTCTTCTCTGCTTTTCTTCCATGTCTTACTCTGGTCACCCATATACACATTGCAGGAGGTGGGAGGTGGTTTCAATTAATGTTTATTGTTATCATTTTAGGAATACTGTTCTATTGAATTGTTCAGAGCCTCTCTTGCTTATTGTTGGCTCTGAAAACATTTTGTTCGATGGGTGTCACACTGGTCTTTTGCAGCCTGAAAGCCTTCCTCAGAAAAACCTTCCTTTCTAGGGTTTAGTGTTGCTACTGGGCAAACAATTGGGATAACGCTGTTGCATGTGAATTTGGGGGGGGGGGCGACAGCATTTGGGATATCCTCAGAGTAACTGATTATAATAACTATATATAGTTCATCTTAACACTTTGTTGGGAGGTGTGAAAATACATTCTAGGAAAACATCTTTTATGTTTCATACATTCTTTTTTTTTTAATAGGCTTCACCAAGAGTGTTCCCTAAATATTTTTTCTGGGAGACAGAAGGCATGCATGTTTGGGGGGATGATTGGGGTCTTCAGGGTCTGAGAAGGGAGAAAAGCTATTGCAGACAGAATGGGTGATGTTCAGGTGGTTCTCCAGACAGGGCTGTGGTTTCCTGAGTGTGAAAGGCTTCCCTTCCCTTTGGGTTGCAGTGTCATTCTTTTAGGAACCTGAGGATGGGCCCTGGGACAGTTCAGGATCCATGTTCTTGGGCACACTGAGGAGTGTGCAGTATTTTGTGTCCTGGGCCTTATGCTTGCCTCTGATGTCAATTCTTCTCAGTTTGCAGAGCTGAAATTCTCTGACTGTTGCTAGGGTGCCTTGCCTGAGATTGTTCAGAGTATCTGTAGTGGTACATAGGCAGAGCCTAAAGGGCTATGTGGTCCTCTCTTGTCTGTCTTCTCTAACTGTACTCTCAGCCAGGCAGCTCCTAGGCATTGTCAGGGAGCCAGGGTGCTAGATGCACCCTGAGGCTCCGCTAGGTCTGCAGGACGAGCCAAGCAGGGCTCTCGGTGGCCTTTAGGAGCCATCGTTCCCCCCCACCCCCACCCCCTTGAGCTTTAATCACAGCCTGGAATGCCCTGAAGCGTTCCCCAACTCTTACTTACTTGTCCTTTAGGTGTCTGCTCAGGGGCCACCTCTTCCAGGAAGCCTTCCTTAAGTCCTCGGGTTAGGTACTTTTCTTCTGAACATCCACAGGTCTGGTATCACTGCACTATAAATGGTTGATTACGCATTCAGAGCTTTCTACAGGAAAACTAACCATCAGCTAGTTCTGCCAGGGTAGATGGGGCTAGTCCCATTCTGCAAACAGATAACATGGAGCAGTCATTTGTAGTAGGAGTTGTGGTGAATGACACTCCTTATACTTCCCAAGTTAAGGTCGGTTCAGGCTTACTTCTGTTTCATGTTTAGTCCTCTGTAAGTCAGTGATTGTTCACTGAATCACCTTAGCTTACTCAAGTAAATGCCTGCCCCAGAACCCGCTGTGGAACCCTTAGCTGCAGGCCGAGTTTGCCTGGACTCCCTTGGCACTGGGCTGGATGGATTCAGATATGTGAATGTCACAAGCAGGCCTGTATTTAATATCATTTTTGGACCTGGATGTTAGGAATGTGAGTGGAGAAGTGAATGCTGACAGTTCATCTGAGAGGTTTTATCCATGACCGTTGGTGATTTTAGAAACATGTCATTTTCCAGATTCTGTTTAGTTCTCTCATTTTGCTTTCTCTGACTGGTCCTTGCATGGCGTCTGTCTGTCATTCTGGATCCAGATTATCAGACTAGTGATCTGTATCAGACTCATTTCTGGACAGAGCCTGAGAGCACTGAACAGAGAAGCGTGGACTCAGAGTCAGACATTCCTAGGTGTGAATCCTGCCTCCAACTTTTCATTCATTCAAAAAATATTTATTGGGCTTCCCTGGTGGCGCAGTGGTTGAGAGTCCGCCTGCTGATGCAGGGGACACGGGTTCGTGCCCCGGTCCGGGAAGATCCCACATGCTGCGGAGCGGCTGGGCCCGTGAGCCATGGCTGCTGAGCCTGCGCGTCCGGAGCCTGTGCTCCGCAACGGGAGAGGCCACAACAGTGAGAGGCCCGCGTACTGCAAAAAAAATTAAAATATATATATATTAATATATATAATAATATATAATATAATATATTATATATCTATATTTTATTTTTATTATATATTTATATTTAATATATATAATAATATATAATATATATATATATAGTATTTTAAATATATATTTATTTATTTATTGGGCACCTACTATGTACCAGGCACTGTTCCTGGGGATATAGTAGTGAACAAAATAGAGTCCCTGCTCTCATCGAGTTTATATTCTACAGGGAAGAGACAGATGATAAACAAGCATGTAAAATAAAGAATACCAGGTAATAGGTGCTGTGAAGAATTGTGATCAAGCGTGGAAATCTAGGATAGTTACTTCTCAGAGCTTCACTTAGCACATCTGTAAAAGAGATTCTGTTCCTTCCTTATAAGGCTGTTAGGATTAAAATGAGATTAAAGTCACGGAAGTACCTAAGAGACACATAGTAGGCACTCTGTAAATCTTCCTATTTCCACATCATTTTCCTATGTGGATTTGGTGAGCTTTTTCCTTGCCAATTTAAAGGACCTTGCTTATCAGAGCACAAGGGGGAAAACCTCTTGTTCATAGTCCATTGCAGTTGCTTTTCCCAGTACCTGTGGAACATGTGAAAGCACCTTGATGCTTCCTGACGTATAGTAGGTGTGCCAGGGTCTTCAGTCAAGTGTGAGACTGCTCAGCTGAACTTTGTGTTGCCTCTTTGGCGAGACAAAAGAGCAGCTTCCCTGATGGGCGTACATCATGTTTCATGCCCAAGCAGGAAGCAGAGTGAGTATCTGCACCGAGCTGCCTGCTGTTGAGCAGCTGAGTTTTGAATCAATTCCAGTCAGCAGGTGCTTCAGAAGAACCAACACAGGGACTCCCGAGAGTCTGCTTCTATGGAATGAGGGGTTTTTAAAAAATCTCCTTCTCAAATAAACCTTGAATTGACTGTGTACCCCTCCCTAAGTGGGAGTAAGTTAAGTAGGAAACAGGTACAGCTGTGGGGCTTTTGCTGCAGGGAACAGACACAGCTGTTCCTAGGCCTGACTTCACCAAGAAAAGGGAATCCAGCCTGTGGCGTTTTTTCCAGGTGTGGAAATAAGCTGGGTGGTGCATGGGCTTTTAGTCTGGAAGAAGGGAGAACCTGGCCGGGGCGTTTCTGGTTTTTGCTTCTGGAAGTGAGACGCGCACTAACCTCTCTGACCTGGGTTTCCGTCTTCTCCCTCCAGGCCGTGCACATGGGGATGCGAGCACTCATCTATAATAGCTCCACCAGGGGCTCTCAGGCCGAGCAGTCAGGCATGAGGACCTACTACTTCAGTGCCGACACCCAGGAGGACATGAACGCTTGGGTCAGGGCCATGAACCAGGCTGCACAGGTGCTATCTCGATCGTCACTGAAGAGGTCAGTCCCCATGGAGGGTCCCTGCCAGAGCGCTTCCTACACAGGTGGGGGAACCCAAATAAGAACTCTTGGATGCCCAGAATTCCACCGTTCACTCACTCTTATTAAGCATTGCCCTCTCTTTGGAGTCCTTTTAAATGGTGACTTCGTCCAGGAGGAGACTGTTTACAGGGCCAGCACATGCTGCAGGCAGAGCTGGAAGGTCCCCTAGGAATTATCTAGTCCACTGTCCTCATTAAACAGAGAAACAGGAAGGGCTGGGAGGGTGAAATGACTGCCTGGGATACACAGCCTTGGTACCTGGTTGTATGTTTCTCAGTCTTTCTTCTCTTGTGTGTGGTGGAAGGGAAAACCTTGGGGCTAAGATTGGGGAGGAGGGAGCAGACAGACAAGAAAGATCTTGCAAACTGGAAACATGCCACCGACGGCCCACCTTGTTGTTGGGAGCTGACTTGGGAGCTGTCTTCCAGCTGCCTCTTCCCTCGAGTGGGCCAACCAGGGTACCATCAGGGATCTTGAAGTTCCTGAGTCTGTTGACTGTGGGTGATTCCCTGTGAGAAAGCAGAGGAGAGACTTGAGTGGAGTCATGGGCTTGGAGAAGGTGGGGTAGTCCTGGAAAGTCAGGGTGCCTTTAGCCAGTCCTCATCTGACATGAGCCCCGTTCTTCACTCTCTGGACACCTTGCTCTGCTTAGAGGCCTCTTTGACAAAGGTCTGTTAGTGAGGCCTCAAAACAAGAGTAGTGTTCTCCAGCAACCTAAAGACAAGATTCTTCAGTAACTGCAAATGGGTTTCACATGGATGTTTTTATATTGTCCGCCTTTTCCAACTCATGTGTATGCGATTTTTGGTGTTAGTGGTACTTCCTAGCTTCATGATATCTTTCCTGAGACGGTCAGACCTTTGATATAGATAGTGACCTCCCTCAAGAGGCCAGGTTGGGGTCAGGCTCTATCCTTGGAGCTTCCTAGCAACTCAGTCGAGCATTTGTCATGCTGGGTTTTTTTTTTTTTCCTGTCTATTTTTCAGTATCCTAGGCTTCAGGTGGGAATCATCTTTGTATATTCTGCACACCTGACATATAGTAAGCTCTCAAGTGTCTGCTGAGTGAGTAAGTGAGAGATAGGAAGAATGAATGAATACGTTGAACAGAACCAGGACCAAAGACTGTCCTGGAGGTTTCCCCATGGGCCCTGAATCAGTAACTCTTAACTACAGGTATTCAGTCAGGTTTGCCTCTGCTTCTTAGCATTGTCATCCAGCCTGAATTTTTCTGTAGTGTCCATAATGATGATATGAAAGCCTGTGCCATTAACCTGCAGGTACTCTGTTCAGAGTGACATTGGCGTTTCCACCTTCATCCTAGGAGAAGGAAACTGGGAAGGTTTGACACGACTTACTCCTAGTGTACATGTTCACTGTTTCCTAGTTTTTGTTGTTCATTCTTTTTTTTAATTAATTTATTTATACATACATACGTACATACGTACAATAAATGAAGACATTTCCTGGCGGTCCAGTGGTTAAGACTCCACACTGCCAATGCAGGGGCCGCAGGTTTGATCCCTGGCCAGGGAACTAAGATCCCACATGCCACGTGGCACGGCCTAAAGAAAAAAAAAATCAGCACAATAAAGGCAAGAAAAATTAACAATTAAAAAAAAATGCAGAAAGCAAAGAGAAATATCCTTGGTCACCTTCCCAGGGTTGCCTCTGTTACCAAGTTAACAGGGATCCTTTTAAACTATTTTCTATTCATATATGTGCTTATATAAATATAGAGGGGGTTTTTGTGCTTTTTTTTATAGCATGAATGATATTGATCTTGAAAATCATTCTGTATCAGTGTACGTGGGCTACTGTTATTTTTGGCTGTTGTATGATCCTTCATAACGTAGAGGTACCATAATGTATTTAAGCATGTGCCATATCTTGGATAGTTTATTTTTTGTCCTCTTTTACTGTTGTAGGTAGTTGTGTAATGAAAAACTTTCTACAAGCCTCTGCGTGTGTGAGGCTTTCAGATTGCTAGGTCAATATACAATGCATTTTTAATTTTAATCAATACCACCAGACTGCCCTTTAAAGAAAGCTGTATATTCCACTAGTGAGAGCGCTCATTTCCCCACATCTTTGCCAACAGTTGATATTATCAATCTTTTTCATTTTTGCTGAGATGCTGTGTAGATAAATGGTATCTGGTTATTTTAATGTGTATTTTCATGATGGTAGGGACCTTTTATATTTATTGACCACTTGTATTTCCTCTGCACTGAATTGCTGGTACCTATTCTCTGCCCATTTTTCTACCGAGTTGCTTGCTTTTCCTCGGTGCTTCCTTTCCTACATGTGCTGATATCTGCCCAGTTAGGAATGCAGCTTAGCCTATTGCAGAGGTTGGTTATAGGCTCTCCAGTCTTGTTATTTAGTCTGTAATATTCTGGCATTTTCCCTGTTCTCTTGGATTCCTCAGAGATCACCTGAGAGGTTTCTTGAGCCCATCTCCGAGTGCCCTTAGGGCCTTGGCGTGCTAACAGCTGGGCCTTTTCCATCTTCCTCCCCACCTTGGTCTTTCAGTCCCTCTTAACCAAGGTTGTTCTCTTATTCATGATGAAGTTCATTCATCTTGATGAAGATAAGGAACTAAATCCAGAAGTTGAAGAATTCAACTTTATTTGTGCTGTGGTCATCTTCCCAAGCAGAGATACCTATGTCTCATATTTTTTTTAAAGTTCTCCCCTTCTTTATTTTAATTCTTAGAAAATAGAAAATTTTGTTTTATTTTACTTTGCTTTAAATAAACAAACCTCAGTCCTTCTAGACTTTACCATTTCTGTAGTCATACATGTAGGCCCGTTCCACTGGATTTGTATTTTATCTCTGCTTGATGCATTTCCTGTGTCCTTTTATAACGTGAGCCCTGAGAGCTTCCTGTGTTTTTACATTGGTTTCTTTCTACCAGCAACATTAAATGGGTTCATTCTTGTGTCCCAGCTTTGCTCGGTTCTTCGTGCCTGACGAGGGCACTGGGTCAACAATAACTTGAGAATGAGATCAGGCTTAATAGGAAAAAGTGCTGTGATTGATAAGTGATGTCTGCCTTGAACCGTTCAGGATGAACTTGATAGCTGAGATTAGGATTTTTTTTGTTGTTGTTTTTTTACTTTTTCCTACCTGAAGATTTGTAATTAACTATCAGATTTTGGTTTTAGAGGGGCTCCTTCCCTTCTCCACTGGGCTGCCTTCCAGATCTCAGGCCATTTGTATTGTCCCTAGCTTTTTCCTGAGCTTTTAAATGTGTTCTTACTATGCTCTTAATAAACTCTTAAAATCCCATAATCATCTTTGCCCAAGGTTTCTTCCCCATTTGAAAAAAAAAAACAAACTTGTTATACCTTCTGACGCAGACGAAAAGCAGAATAACATTTCCTCTTAATTTTCTGAGAGATGAAATTATCAGCCAAGGAAATTCAGACTTATTAAATGTTCTATTTTACCAGAATTAGATGGTCAGACATTTGGTTAGTTAGAAGCATTCATCATGCAGGACTACATCTTGCCTCTCCTCCACTTCGGTGATCTGCTCTGCAAAACCTCCATCTCTGTTACGTGGGTGGCCCCAACCATAGCTTTTTGTTCTCTCCCTCCTTGTTTCTCACCCAAAAGCTTCTATCCTTATTCATACAGGCAAATGCTTTCTTTATGAATGTGGTGCATTAGGACTTCTGACTGCAGGTAAAAGAAAATGCAAATTTACTTTAAAAGGGGAGGAATTTATTGATTCATGTCAATGAAAAGTTCAGGATAGCTTCTAGCTTTAGAAACAGTTGGGTTCAAGGCTCAGACAGTATCATTACAAGTAATTCTCTCAGGCTCTGCTTGCCTGGGCTGGATTCATTCTTAAACTCCATGCGGAGGTCCCTGGCATATCTAGGACCTGGTGGCTAGGTAGCTGCAGTAGCCCCAGACTTGTGTTGTCCAAGTTAAGTTCAGCAGGAAAGAGCCAGAGTGTTATCCAGAAGCTCTGAGGTCTTATTCTGATTAGACAGGCTTAGGTCACATTGATTCCCAAAATCACATACTGTGGCTAGGGAATGCATGTACTGATTGGCACAGACCTGGGATACATACTTCACTTCTGAGAACTAGACCATGGGGACTGAGAGCCAGGTAGGGGTGGATTCCCAAGTAATGCTAGGGCTATGGGCAGAGGAAGGAGAAATGACTTGATGGGATGTGGTAAACGAGATGTAAGCAACCAATATCCAGGCCACTTCCTACTGTATCAATTTCTTTTGCCTTAAGTACTAACTCCTCCCAGAGTTTAGTCTCTGAAGTTGGGTAGACCGGGGTTTAAGTCCCAGCTTTACTACTTTCTAGCTGTGTCACTTGTGCAATTTAGGTATGCTTTTTAAACCTCAGTTTTTCTAAGTTATCGGATTTTTGCAAAGATTAAATTAAATGAGTGTATAAAGTGCTTACTTCGCACATTGCCTAAGACATAGTTGATACTCCATCTCAGATGTGCTAGCTTCCGTAGGGTTTGGTTTAACAATGTCATTGGGTCTTTTTCCTTTGCACCCTTCCAGTTTCATCGTTAATCCTCTGGATTACATTGATGATGAATCTTCTGTGAGCAAATCATACTCTCTCCCTTGCCAGGATGTGCCCATCCCCTAGCAGCGTGAGTTGTGGCTCAGCAATCCAGGCTCCCTACAGCGCTGTCCCTCAGCCTGCCCCTCACCGCTCTCCTCCTCCAGCCCCTTCCTACGTCCTCTAACCACAGAGGGTGCTGAGCACCGTTGCTGCACCTCCTCCCTTTGTCCTCTTGTTTCCTACACAGGCTTCAGGGTCTCTTGATAGACAAGTATTCTTGAGACCCCAGCCCTATGCTGTAAGGAGCACCAAGCACTGCTGCCAGAGCCTGCCCTCTACCTCCTTCTGTCCATAATTTCTTCTCCCCTGTTTCCATGTTCTTCCACTTACCAGACTTTGGATTCTGGTTTTTGATTCTCTGCAGCCTCCTTGACATTTGTCTTCTGAGTTCCCCGCTGTTGAACTGGTTATTCTTCTCTTGTCTAAGGATGTCTTGTTCTTTCCAGTAAGCTAAAGCACTAAGCAAGGAGGTCAGCTTGTCGTTACAGTTCACAAAACTGACAAGCAATTCAGATAGGAGGGCCTATCGGAAGACAACTTATCTCTTTTTATCAGTTTCCAAACCTCTCTGGTCTGTGGTGTGACTATAGTCCTGTCTTGGGACTGAAGGAACTTATAGCCTAGTCACCTTTGGCATAAAATCCAATCTCCTTAGTAGGGCTTTTGATCCCTGCCTGAGTCTGGTCCCTGCAGGTGCCTTTGGCTCACGTTATGCTATTCCTTATCCTCTCGGCCCCAACCATACTCAAATTATTGAATTGGGTGCGTTTGTCTGTACTTTTGTCCACTTAGTCTTTAATTCTGCAGTTATTTATTGAGGGCATATTGTGCGTCAGACACTGTTAAGCATACTGAGAAATGCAGCAGTCTTCAATAGAGAGGCAAAGTCCCATGCATTCTTGGGTGGGTGAGGGGGAGAGAGACCGTATACAGGCAAACAAATCAGCAAGATGATTTTCTGTCATGATCTGTGCATGAAGGCAGTAAAATGGAGTGATGAGATGGGGAGGGACTAAGGGGCAGGGAGCAGCCACTTTTGTTTGGGTGGTCAGGGGAGGCCTCCATATGGGGAACGTGTGGAGGTGAGGCCTGATTGATGCAAGAAAGTTGCATATGTAAAACTTCGAAGAAGAGTGTTCTGGGCAGAAGGTATGGCACTTACAAATGCCCTGAGGCGGGAATGAGCTCGGTTTATTCAAGGAACAGAAAGCTAGGGAGTTGTGGCCAATCAAAGCGAGCTAGGGGGAGAAGAGACTGTGATGAGCTCTGGCAGGTAGATGGAGGTCCATACCGTGAGGCCCAGGATCCCTCTGGGCCTTGCTCGTCTGCTCCCCTGGCCCTCACCCTTATTAGGACAATTCAGCACAGCCTTCAGGTCCTAGCCTATGCATATTTCTTCCTTCTTTGACCCTCAGTGTGTCAGATGCCTCTGCTTATAGCACTCTTTCGTTCCTTATGCGTAGAACTTTCATGTTAAAGTTATGTTGGCCTGCTTTCTCACTGTCACCCTGCTAGACTGTACGCTCCTTGAAAATGAGAATAGTCCTGGCACATAGTAAGCATTCAGTTAATGGATGGGTGTGTGGGTGTTTGGCTGGCTGGGCTTGTGGGCGGTTGGATGGATGAACAAAACTTCTACCTGTAAGATGTTCAGATAAGGACTTGTGGTGTCTGAGAGCAGTCTGAGCACTGCTGTGGGATTGATTGTGGGGACTCAGCCTGCTCAGAAGTGGCCCACACGTTTCTGGCTATCTGCACTCTTCTCAGAGCATGGAATCTTTGGCCTTCCAAACTCCGATCACTTTGGTTAAAGTGTGGCAGGACAACGCCTGAGGTTGGACAAGCCCCTTGGACCCTTGACAGAAGTAATTTATAGACATGTTTTCAGCCCAGGTGCGGGGCTTTGGAGTTGGATCAGATGGAATTTGAGTCCTGCTTATGTCACTGGTTGCATGAGTCAGAGCAAGTTGCTTAACCTCTCTGAGTTTCACGTTCATTACCTATAATGAAACAATAATATCTCTAGCTTTGTGCAATGATAAGAAGAGGTAATATATTTGAAGTGCTTATAGCTTAACTTACTTTTGCAGTTAGTACGTGCTCACCACAGTCCCTATCTTTCAGTAGAGACAATGTATTGTAAGTAATCTGGTGCTCACGTGACTGCCCTCAGCCTCTCTGGGCTTGACAGTACTGACCTTGCAAGATTGTTGTAGGGATTAGAGATGGACTATGTCAGGTTCCTGGCACACAGTAGGATGCAGCATATAATAACCAAGCATTGGCCACAGAAAATGAATGACCCAGACTGTAACTGCCGTAGAGAGATGGGAAGTGAGTGAGCTTGGTGCGTGCCAGAACTCCAGACTGGCTCAGGTTGGGCTGTGACAGTTGAGCGTTACTTACGCAGCTAGAAGGAAGAGGGAAGGATTCTCCGGGCAGGAATGAGCAAAGTGAGGAGACCTGGCAGCCATTATATATCTTTCCTTTCTTCTTCGTCTGGTTTGTCAGGTCCTTAAAACTCCGCAGGGGACTTTGCCGATAGCCACTCTGCTGAGGCAAGTGATGGCCTCAGGTGGGAGTCTGGTGTTTCATTTATCCTTCAGTCTCACTCTTCTCTGGGGGAGGACAGGCCCTCTTCTTGTTTATTTAGAGCAGAGCGTGAAAGGCAGCAAGTTATCTTCCCGCATCCCAGGGGAACTGCCCTATTTAACTCTGGGGAAAAGTAGAAACCGATTCCTGTCTCCATTTCTCTCCAGCCATTTCCTTCCTCAAATCTAGGAACTAATTCAACTGAGCAAGCCTGCCTTCATGCTTCCTAGAGACTTTGGGCCCATCCTCTTCAGCCTTTTATACAAGTCTATGGACTGTGCTCAGGGTGGGTTCTAGCTTTTGAGCCCACTGTCCTCCTGAGCCTTGGGGTCAGTGCTCAGGAACTTCTGCCCTTCACCTGGCTCAGACCAAACTCTCTAAGGATTATCAGTGGCCTGACCCTTGTTCTTGGGCTATTAGTTTGGTCATTTAGGTATGGTGAGTAGGGAGGGATCCTCCAGTGGGATTGCAACAGGAAGGCTGTGTCTGCCAACAGGACCAAGGTCCAGCCAAGCTCCTACAGGCTGTCGTTCCTTTTCTCACCCAAGTCTTTGAATGAGATTTCAGGGGTGTGTGTGTGTTTAACATTAAGATAGAAGTAAATATTGTGCATTATTTCCTGGTGAGATAAAGGGTTTGGAGGCAGAATAAAATAATATTCAGTGTACAACTGCTTGGTATGGTCTGTTTACTTCCAAGTTCTTGTGAAGGACAGGAATAAGATAGAAGTATCCTCAGTCTGAGATAGGTGCTCTTCCCACTTGCAGGGGAAAACAAGGATTTTCTCTAAGCAGACATAAAGCATCGCTGTGATGTGCTGAAGATGGGGTGGCCCAGTCCCTGCTAATGATGGGCTCAGCCCCTTGTATCAGTTAGGGATTGCATTTGGTTGCCAGTAATAGAACAACCCAACTTAGGGTGGCGTAATCAAATTGAGTTTTAGTTTTCTCACTAGCAGGGATCTAGAGTCAGTTAATTTGGGCTAATGTAGTAGCTCCATGATGCTATCAGGGACCCAGGCTCTTTCTCACTTTCTACCCAGATTTTGGCAGGTGGCTTTCATCCTCATTTTTGTCACCTTGCAATCCAGCATAGAGTCTAAATTCCAGGCAGGACGAAGGGAAGGGTTAGCTAAGAGACCTAAGCATTCCTTCTTTTAAAGGCTTTCCTGGAAACCCATCCAGCAATTTCTGTGCACATCTTATTGGCCAGATTTATGTTACACCGTCAGCTCCAAGGGAGGTTAGTAAACGTAAGTTTTTTGTTGGGTACATTGCCACTTTGAAAAAACTGGGGCAAGGAAGAAGGAGGGAATAGATATTGGAAGCCAGTACATTTGTATTTGAGGACATGCTATGTGCCAGCCCTGGTGTTGTGCTCTTTCTGTGCATTGTCTCCTTTAATCCTCAAAATGACCCAAGGAGGTGGGCGTTGTCCCCGTTTTGCAGATGAGGAACCTCAGACCAGAGAGGTTAGGGGCTTGTCCAAGGTCACCCAGCTTCTATGGGCTGGAGCCAGCTCTTGAATCCAGGTCTGACTGGCTCTAATCCTATGCACTCTGGGTTTCTCAAGCTTGAGAAGTGACACATGTAGCCAAAATGGTCACCAAATGTCAGGAATTCCCTGTGTTTTTGAATAGTCACTGATTGCAGGTGCTCACGACGATAGTAATGACCTGCACAAGAAAGGCTTGTGTCATCTTAGCTGAACATCTGTGCCCTGCATGGCCAACTTCTCTGAATGACACCGTCACTGAAAGCCAAGGAATACTTCATTCTTTCCCACCACTGTGCTAAATTGAGCATTGCAAATCTATTGTGATAGATCTCCTGATTTGAGAAGTCATGTGTTACACTGGTGGGAATGCAAGGAGACAGGGAGAAGACCAAAAAACACTTTTGCCTTAAATCCTGTAACTTACTAAGTTAAATGTTTGTCAGGTAAGGTGGGGGAGTCGGGAACATTCCCTTCACCTTTCTTACCTGCAGCCAGAGCCTGAACGTTTTGGACACAAAGGCATCTTATCTGAGGTGAGTCCCAGCAGCTGTGGAAATAGAAGCTGTTCATAACCCTGAGTATTAGGGCCTAGAAAGCTGCCAGGTAGCAAGCAGACAGCCATTCTTTTATCCATCCTCTAAAAGTTTGTTTTGCAGTAAATGCTGGTGTCAATCTGAGAAAAGGGTTTATCTTTCTCAATCAACTTTATATTCAGGACGTGTTGGCATGTATCGGAGTATGTGCACTCATATGTACACACACAGTAGGGACTAATATTTGTAATTATAAGTTAATTCCAAGGTTAGA
The DNA here is from genome assembly GCF_059928025.1 of Delphinapterus leucas. Classification (NCBI taxonomy): domain Eukaryota; kingdom Metazoa; phylum Chordata; class Mammalia; order Artiodactyla; family Monodontidae; genus Delphinapterus; species Delphinapterus leucas. Next base: position 38,874,042 of record NC_143135.1, read on the forward strand.
AAAGACTGGCCAACTCCATGATTTGGGGCCGGCTTATGAGAGCAGTATTAAATGTGGTTACCATGATTAACTCAGGCTTTAGGATTGTCTGGGTTTGACAGCAGAGGCTATTTTCTCTACTACTTTCTTATATCCCCTAGTGCCTGTACCAGTGGGGATATGTAGGTTCTCAATAAATACATGGAAGTTGATTGGTAAAGGAAGAGAAATCCCCGTTACAGTTGGTTCGGCTAAGACATAGTACCCACAACCCCCGGGTTCTGAAGTTGAGGACATCCTCTTATTTTATTTCATTTTATTTTAAAATTTATTTTATTGAAGTATAGTTGGTTTACCATGTTGTGTTAATTTCTGCTGCACAGCAAAGTGACTCAGTTATATATACATCCATTTTCATATTCTTTTCCATTCTGGTTTACCACAGGATATTGAATATAGTTCCCTGTGCTATGCAGTAGGACCTTGTTGCTTATCCATTCTATATATAATAGCTTGCATCTGCTAATCCCAAACTCCCAATCCATCCCCACACCTCCCCATCCCCTGCAACCATAAGTCTGTTCTCTATATCTGTGGGTCTGTTTCATAGATAAGTTCATTTGTGTCATATTTTAGATTCTACATATCAGTGATATTATATGGTATTTGTCTTTCTCTTTCTGAATTACTTCACTTAGTATGCTAATCTCCAGGTCCATCCATGTTGCTGCAAATGGCATTATTTCATTCTTTTTAATGGCTAAGTAACATTTCATTGTATATATGTACCACATCTTCTTTATCCATTCATCTGTCGATTGAAGAAACCCTCTTTTCCCTTCAATTCTAATGGCATCCATTTAGGTGCATATTCGTTTTACTACATGGCTTTTACGAGAAGGGGCTGTTTATCTTTGTGGTGGGAATAACAAGGAGGTACAGTTACTTCGGTCTCACAACTGGAGTGAGCAGTTTATAAAGCTTCAGTATCTTGGCTGGGGTGTGACCCAGAGGGCAGCCAGAGCTTTAATCTTCTAGACAGCAGCCTAAGCACACCACTAAGGGGTGGTTTCCTGAATTTGAGAAACAGTAGAGAAGATAAAGGCCAACTTAGATGACTTGAAGGCTGGGGTTACACTGATGTGGTGATGGGAGGGAGGATTAAAGGAAGAAAAGAAAGACAAAGTTAAAACCTGTAATGTGTACATTGTGGAACAGAGTTGTCCCTTTAAAAACTTACGATAAGAATTGCTTTTTCTTAAAGTGCAGGTCCCTGAATATTTCCCATATGTTCCTACTACTTGAGCTTATAGAATCACCGGACTTTAGGAATGGAAGGGTCCTTGGAGATCACCATCTAAATATGTCATTATAAAATGATGTAATAGGACTCCTTCTGCTATAAGTAGTAGAGACCAAACTCAGACTAGCTTAAGTGAGAAACAGAATATATTGATGCACAACCAAAAATTCCAAGGATATATCTGGTTTAGGTATGGCTAAATCTAGGAGTTCAGGCCAAGTCTTTAAGATTCTATTTCTCTCCATCTGCTTTTCTTGGTGTTGGTTTCACTCTCAAGTACCTGCTTCCCATGTAGTCGTAGCAGCTCAAGACCAGCTCCAACCGGAGTCCTAGAGCTAACTCTGATAGGCCTGGATTGGGTGATGTGTCAGTCTCTGAGCCAGTCACTGAGACTTTGGAGCCTCAGCTCCACAGGGACTTGTAGAGTCAGCGGCACCTTTTAAACCACAAGGACTGAGTGTGGGGGAGGGTGATCCCCAAATGAAAATTGAAATACTGTTAGAAGAAGGGGTGGGAGATGGGGGGGAAGATGTCCCCGGGTGATGGATGGAAGGAGGTCCAAACAAGCTTTCTTTTTTCCCCCCCAACAAAGCTTTGGGTTTTCATGGAGAAGTCATGAGTACATGGACATGAGATGTGAGATTGCTTTTCTCAGTTTCCATGCCTAAGTTAAGGCCAACAGTTCAGCCTGCACACACTAAGAAGCAGACCTGTGTTAGGGTTTGTATTTTCACTTTACACTGATGTTTTAACCAGCTCCCTGACTGGATTGATCTGCCCTGAATCAGTGCTGATTATTGGTAGCTGAGGTTCTGAGATATGTTGCAGGGACTCCTGAGGTCCGGCCACCAAGATGTAAATGCAGCAGCATTTCCATTGTTCGTTCTCCTGTTGAAATGGAGAACCCTCAGGCTTGGCCATTTCAAGGAGTGATGGATGTCTAGACCAGGACCTTTTTACCAAGGAGCACAAGTCGACCAGCTGCCCATTCAAGGTTCCCTGGTAATTTTTCTGGTCCTTCTGAGCTAGGCTGGAGTGGCTTCCCCTGCCTCCCCAGTCTAAACTCTGCTAAGCTTATGGAGCTGCTGCTGCTGTCTCTCTGGTATCAAGTAATGAGGAGGCAGACATAACTAGGACCCAAGGAGGTGGGGAGAAAGGCAGCTTCCAGTGCGAGATGGGCCATGAAAGAAACCTGCCCTTCTCTATGCCCCAGAAGCTCTTTAGCCTCGGTTCACGTCCTCCCCTGTCACCCCCACCCCATTCTCCTTTGCAGTTTCCAGGTCTGCATGTGTGCAAATCATGGACATGCATTTGGAGAGGCAGTAGAGAGCAGTGGCTACAGCACATGGGCTCTGCAGTCTGCCTGGGATTAAGCCCTGGTGTCTCTCTTTCCCAGCAGTATGGTCTTGGGCAAATCATTTATCTTCTCTGTGCCTCCGTTTCCTTATCTCTGAAATCTGACTAATAATACTTCAGAGAATTGTGGTCAGGTCAGTGTTCTTGCATTCCTGTTTGAGCAGTTCCCCGACAAGATAGACAAGTAGTCATATAAAGAGATTGCTGTGCCAATTCTCTACCCACCATCTTGGAAGAATGTTAATTATGCTGCTAATTGTACTTTGGGCTGTGCTGGATGCCAGTGGGAGAGACCCTGGGCTCAGGAGCCTTCTAGCCAAGCTGACCTGCCCCAGACAGACAGGTGGACAAAGAGCAAAAGGGAAAGGCATGAGAATACCACATGTACCGTTTATTTGTTCATTGGTGTTTATAGAGCTCCTACTCTGTACCGTTATTTCATGGAAGTTCTGGGCATACGGTGAATGGGCAGCTGGGCCTCTGGCCTGAAGGAGCTCATAGTCTACTTGGGCCAGTGTGATTAGTGTGATACTGGGGCCAGCTGAGATCCTGATCTAGACTGGGTGTGTGTGTGTGTGTGTGTGTGTGTGTGTGTGTGTGTGTGTGTGTGTGTATATGGTGGCTTCCTGGAGGAGGTGACATTTAAGCCAGATCCCAGAGGAGTAGAAGTTAGGCCAGCAGAGTAAGGGGATAGGTATGAAAGGAGCTCCAGGCAGAGGGAAGAGCCCATGCAAAGGCCTGGAGGTAACTGGAGTGTAAAGTGTATCCTTTGGGGAGTCTTGGCTTGGGGGTTCCAGTCTGGATGGGGCTGAACGTGCTGCTGTCATTGCAGGGACATGGAGAAGGTGGAGCGGCAGGCGGTCCCCCAGGCCAACCACACAGAGTCCTGTCGAGAATGTGGCCGCATGGGACCCGGACATGCAAGGGATTGTTCTCATCGCAAACACGAGGATTCCTTTGGATTCGAGAGGCGGGAGCAGGAGGAAGACCGGTACCGCTCCCAGAGGGACCCACTGGAGGGCAAGCGGGACAGGAGCAAGGCCAGGTCCCCATACTCACCCACCGAAGAGGATGCCTTGTTCGTGGATTTACCCTGTGGCCCGAGAGGCCAGCAGGCCCAGCCCCAAAGGGCAGAGAGGAACGGTGTGCTGCCTGGCACATCTGGCCCAGGAGAGCAGAACGGGACTGGCGGGTACCAGCGGGTCTTTCCTTCCAGGACCAATGCTGAGAAGCACAGCCAGAGGAAGAGCAGCCTGGCGCATGTGGAGCAGTGGGCAAAGACCCAGAAGGTGGATGGCAGGAGGTCAGTAGTAGACTCAGGATTGCTGCCGCTAATGAGCATAAAAATGTCATAAGAGTAGCTATCACTTACCCAGCACATGCTGGTACATGCCGGCCTTGAACTCTACCTCTGTTATCTCCATAAATCCCTGCAACAGCCTTGCAAGGAGGGGTGATAGCCTCAATTTATAAACAAAGAAATTGGGGCTTGGAGAAGTATGGGAACCTGCCCAGGGCACACAGATAAGCGGCAGAGGCAGAGTTTAGACTCAGTCCGTGAGCCTCCCAAGTGCACACGAGATTATATCGGGGTAGGGGTTTCCCATTCCGCAGGGAGCATGCCTTGAGACTGTCGGCATGTAGACAGTAACTGATCTTCTCTTACTTAGCTACTTCTCTGCATCCGGGAAATATTTATAGCAGCTAGAGTAAATACAGATCCGTTTTTAATTCCAGGCACGTAGAGAAGTGCCCAGGCACTGTTGACATTAAGCTTTATTATACCCATTCCTTCAAGAAGTGGTTTTAATTATTTAGAGGGAATGCATCTCTTGCTATTTACAAAGCACTATCTGTATTTTATTATAATTTTAGATTAATTAGGACACATTTATGAATGTGAAGAATTCAGGGTCACTCAGCTTCCACATTGTCCTTAGAAGCCACTGTGTGTTGTCTTCACTTTGAAGACAGCAAATCCCCCTCGCCATCCTCAGGCTTCTATTTATTTATTTATTTTTGCGGTACGCGTGCCTCTCCCTGCTGTAGTCTCTCCCGCTGTGGAGCACAGGCTCCGGACGCGCAGGCTCAGCGGCCACGGCTCACGGGCCCAGCCGCTCCGCAGCATGTGGGATCCTCCCAGACCAGGGCACGAACCCGTGTCCCCCGCATCGGCAGGCGGACTCCCAACCACTGCGCCACCAGGGAAGCCCCATCCTCAGGCTTCTAAAACAAATCCCAGACTGGAGACGAGATAGCAAAGTCGTGGTGCATTCAGAAAACCCGCCAAGGGCTGGAGGGGCCACAGTGAATGTGTCAGAGCTCAGGCCAAGTCTGCCACAGGCCTGATACACATGCTTTAAAGTGCTGCTCTCCATTCTCCCTGCTGTGAGGCCCACACTTTCCACTATGGGGTCTGGAGGTGGTGGTGCTCCAAGGGGAATAGGCTAGGCCTCTTTTTAGGTGGGTGGGGCTGTTGTGAATATGTGGGTGTTGTATGCATGTGTGGGTTGTGTAACTTCTTTAATCTGGTCCAGGTGGGCTGTTGTGAGGTTAGATGGTGGAGAGCTCACTGGAAGTTAATGGAAACTCCCTAAGCAGTTGGTGGACATTGTTGTGGGTCAGACTAGGAGAAGGAAGGCCCTTTGTGTTGTAGCTAAGATACCTTCCCATTCCCTCCTGGGACAGACCAGGTGTCAGTTCTGTTTGATCAGATTTTGTGTTTTATTGAAAATAGCTACTGCCCAAGGACACAGAGGAGGGAAGCTGCTATTCTTGGTGCTGGGCTCGGTAGACCTCCTAGGAGGTAGTTCTAAGTGACCTTACTGCTGAGTGAGATTGGAAAGCTGGCAGGGGTTGTATCGTGCAGGTCCTCATAGTCCAAGGTAAGGAATTTGGATTTTATTTGAAAAAGCAATAAGGAGAGCCACTGGAAGGTTTTAAACGGGTAAATGATGTGATCTGATTCACAAAGAAGAGCCTAGGAAAGAGGCTGTTGCAGTAGTCCAGCATGGTGCCAATGGAAATAGAAAGAAATAGATTTGAGGTACATTTTGGAGATTGAAACCGAAAAGCTTGTCAATGAATTGGATGTGCAGGATGAGAGAAAGGGAAGAGGAACAAGGATGACCCCTTAAATTTTGACTTAACAACCGGGTGGTTGCTGAGATGGGGAAGGCTTAGGAACAAGTTTTGGGGGCAAATCGGGGTTTCCATTTTGGGGACTTTTAAGTTTGAGAAACCTATTAACTATCCAGTGAGGGAGGTGTTAGGTTAGGCACTTGGATATGGATTGTGGCGTGGAGGTTTGACATTTGGTTGGACATGCTCATTGGGAGCAATCAGTGCACAAGTGGTATCCCAACTTGGATGTTAGCAACAGAAGGGGGATCCAGTAGAGGAGACAGTGTGTCAGAGAGAAGCTACTCGTGATAAGTTAGCTGTTTCCTTTTATATGCATTGATAGCAACTCTTAGGAACTGAAGTCGGTATGGGGCTGACAAGGGCAGGTAAAAGCAGGAGAAACCAGAAATAGAAGCAGATAGAAAGGGCATGGGTTTGGCCCTGATAAGCCTGTATTTCCTACTGAAGAGTCTGGATTTAATCTTGAAGGCCCATGAAAGCCATTGATGGACTTAAAACAGGAGCATGGCATGATAGTGTCTAATATTTAGGAGGGTGGTTTGAAGGGTGTCGGCAGGGAAGAGGCCTCAGGAGATTTTTCAGACTAGATAGATATTCCTTACCTCATCTCAGTTCTCACACAGCAGGTCCATGAATATGGTGAAGAAATAAATTTCCCAGGCTATTCTGATGTACCCCACCCAAAATGAGAACGGCAGGTTTTTTTTTTTTTTTGTGCGGTACGTGGGCCTCTCACTGTTGTGGCCTCTCCCGTTGCGGAGCACAGGCTCCGGACGCACAGGCCCAGCGGCCATGGCTCACGGGCCCAGCCGCTCCACAGCATGTGGGATCTTCCCGGACCCGGGCACGAACCCGCGTCCCCTGCATTGGCAGGCGGACTCTCAACCAGTGTGCCACCAGGGAAGCCCAGAATGGCAGTTTTAATTACCCCTTGTTTAAAAAACTTATTTTTATTAAAGTAATACCTGTATATAGTTTTAAGAATTTAAGTAGTATGACCCCATCCATCCCTATTCCTGATTCCACCACCTTTGAGGCAACCACTTTCAATTCTTTTAGTAGTTTTATGTATTTATCTCTATATTTCCAAATAAGATAACTTATACTGCTGTTTCTTGAGTTTTCAGTTTTAGTTAGCTATCAACATTCTACTCTAGGTGATAAAGATTCAAGTCTCTTATCCCCCCCCCAACCTTTCCTTTCCAAAGACACACTTACCCTTATCCCAGCTTCATAATATAGCATAATTTTTGTTTAGATCACTAGTCAGTTTTTACATTATTATATAATGTGAAGTATAAATATTCACAGCTGGGCCATGTAGTATACAATAATTAAATTTCATTTGTGGTACAGTTTTTTATTTTCTGGTATTGATAATTTTCATGCTTATAGCTTGCTTAGTTTTCTCTGTACCCATTACTAATTCATCACCAAATTCATAGCTAAATGTGTAAATCTCTCTTTGCTCAGTACCCTCAAATAATCAGTAATCTACTTACAAGGTAAAAAATCCAAATAAGACCAATGGGTAAATACTGAAAAATAAGTGTCCTCCTGTTTTATTTCAGAAACCTAGATCTACTCCCCAAAGACCAACCACTATATTAAAAACAAAACAAAACAAAAATCCATGTTCTTCACCTTGCTTTGTTCCACTTAACATATCAATAAATATATCGATAGATATTTTAAGATATCTTGGCTATCTGTATCAGCACATATAGACATATTATTAATTTGAAATGGCGCAGAGTATTGCATTGTATGCATCTACAGTGATCTTTATACAATTTCCCTATTGATGGATAATTAGGTTGGTTATAAATATTTGCTATTACAAACTATGCTGCAGTGAATATCCGTGCTTAATTGTCTTTGCAAACAAGTGCGGGTATACTTGAAGAACAAATTACTTGAAGTGGAATAACTAGGTCGAAGGATATATGTGATTTTAATTTTGATTGATATTACAAAATTGACCTTCAACAATGCTGTTTGAGTTTATACCCCACCAAAAGTGTCCCTGTTTCCCCACCCCACATCATCTCTGAAAACTACTGTTTTAGGTTAACTGCTTGCTCTGGTGACCATAGAAAAGATGGTTAAATGGAGAAGAGTCTGGAAAGAACATGACCAAGTATGAGGTGGTCATATTTTGGGTAGGAGGTGAAGAAGACCTAAACAAAAGCGGTAAAGATGGTGAGGATTGTGAGGAGGGGATGGATAGGATACATAGACGTTGAGATTGGGTAGGTATAGGGCTTGGGAAACTGATTCATCCACGGCTGGAAGGTGAGGAGGGCCACAGGTGGAGTTGAGGTTAACATTCAAGTTTGACTTGGTTAATAGGTGCATGTGGCGCTATGCACAAGATGTGAGCATGGGAGAAAGAAATGAGCTTGAAGGGGAATGTGGTACCTGTGGAGTGGCCAGGTGGAGATAAGCCGTAGGTTATAGCGAATGTGGGTTCAGCTTAGGGAGAGATTTGGAAGTCATTGCCCTGGAGGTGGTAACTGGTGCCCTGGCAGTAGTCAAGATCACTGAGGGTTGAACGCTTAGAGCAGTGGTTCTTAATCGTGGCCGCACAATTTGGTCATTTGAGACCCTGCTCAAGAGATTTTGCCTTATTTGGTCTGGGGCAAGGTGAGGGCATCAGTCTGTTTTAAAAGCTCTCCAGGTGATACCAGTATATGAGAGAGGTTTGACGTTTACTGAGGCCTGGGTCCCATGCTGGAAAATCTGATTCTGATGATCCGAATTTCAGCCTGGACATCAGGAGTTTTCAAAACCGCCCCTACCCCTGGTGATTCTAACATGTAATCAGGGTTGAGAATAACTAGCTTAGAACAATAGCAGAGGGCCAAAGGCAGAACCCTGAGGATCTCCAGTCCAAGGTGGTGGGCAAAAGCAGAGTCTGCATAAAGAAGTCTAGCAGAAGATGGAGGAGGAAAACCGGAGTGTGGTGAGGGAAGTTTCATTTGGAAGGAGTCCAGTGGGCAGCATGAGACTGCTCCCTGGATGTGGTGCCTTCTAAGGAGGCTGGGTACCACGGAAGGAGAATCTGGAATGTCAGGGTCTCTCTGCTGGTCTCAGGCTCAGTAGCAGAGGCCTTTGGTTCCACTGAGCTTCTTGATGGGCTTAGATGAGTAGACCTTCTTAATAGAACTAGAATTTTGAAGTTAAGTCAGGAGGCAGAGTAATGTGAGGGGAAGGCCAAAGGGAACCAGAAGGAAGGCATGGCCATTGAGAAACCCTTCGTGGCAGGGGTGCAGAAAGGACTTTGCAAAGCTGTACCGCTGGTATAAGTTGTAAGTTATGTAAGTTATAAGTTGTGGTTGTGAAATGTCTCTACATAACTCTGGCAGCCCACAGACCTACGTTATTCTGCTACACATAATGAGGGCTGGGGGCCCATGGGGAGCTAAAGGATGAGAAGTCAACTGCAAGGAGATAAGAGGTGGTTGGGGAAGGCGTCGGACTGTCCCTAGGATGTGAGGGGGGAGTTCGAGCCCTTCTTATCTAAGGGGCAGGGAGACATTAGGTCCAAATGAAAACAGTTTGTTGGCCTTGGAGGTCATTGAGCACTCAGTAAGAGGAATCTCAGTCTAATGATAGAAATAGTTCTCAGGGGGCTGAAAAGTAAACGTGAGAGATTGAAGACGACCCTTTGAGAAGAAAGCCGTCAGCCTCTGCGTAAGCAGAGTGCTCAACGTCGGATCGTTCACTTGTAGCATATTGCATATCAGAGTTATCTTTTTTTTTTTTTCCTTAAAGATGTGTTTGTAATTTCTTACAGTCAAGTGATAAGTAGTTCTGGCTGCTTAATAAAGGAACCTCCTCCTGTTGATAGTACAGAAGAGGGATATCCCTGCTCTGTGTGTGATGGAGACTGTGCTAAATTGGAAGGAGGGTTATTTGAACTGTAATATGATCTCATATTCTCGGCTCTAGACCACACAGGGAATTATTTCTAATTGTTCTTTTAGTGCTTGGAGATGTATATTATATTTCACTTTTTAAAACTCCTTTAGAATGATGGTTTGCAAGGACAGACTGATACACCCTTAGAATCTTACCACATTCTATGAGGTTGTTTCGAAATTCTAGCCTTCCGTTTTTTCCCCGGTGTTTAAAGTAATGCATACTTGTAAAATAAAATGGCAGGGGTGGGTGTTGAGTCAGGGATGCAAACATTACCACGAGGAACAGAGTAAAACGTGGAAGTCATGCACAACCGATGTGGAAGCTCAGGTAAGGACTGCCTGCTGCATAAGTAATTGGTTATAAAACTTGATTTCACGTTTCGATATGACCGTTTTATAGGGGCTATATCAGAATATATAAGTGCCTTTTGGAAAGGGAGCCCCCCGTGGCACAGCAGGATTTGAGGGCAGGAGACCTCGAGCCTTCTTTTGGATAAAGCTGGGGTTGGGGGCCAGCAAATGGATCTGCTCTTAGGACAGAGCTGCTCTGCGCGTTCCTGCCTGCTCCAGGGTGACCTTTACCTCGTCTTACAACCCTACCTCCTGTGTCCCTCCCTCCACCATCCTTTGGTTACTGTGGTTTGGCCTCTGGCACCAGGACTCACCATTGCACTGGGGTCTTTGGGGACGTGCTTTGCCTCGTTTGCATTTTGCTTCAGGCAGAATGAGCAATGGTTAGTAAAGTCATGAATTCCCCGGGGGAAGCCCCCAGCCTGGTTTCTGCCAGTGCCACCACTGCTGTTTGAGGGTTCAGGCACTGCCCCTTCCTCAGAGACACATTCCCCTCTGACTCTGGGAAATCCATAGCAAACCCTGCCACCTGGTGGCAAGGAGACAAGCTGGGCAAGCTGAAGAGATCTTAAAATTACTTCCCGTAATTGTAAAGATAACGATAAAAAAGGAGAAGAAAGCCGCCATTTTTTGAATGACAACTACTTTTAATCCTCACAACAATCTATTAAATGGTTCTTAGTAGCCCCATTTTACAGTAAGGAGAGTGATACAATGAGTTAAAAAACAATTAGAACAGCACTTCTCAAACATCAACCACCTGGAGGGCTTGTTAAACCACAGGTGGCTGGGCCCCACCTCCAGGGTTCCTGATTTCAGGTGGGGCCTGATAACCTGCATTTCTGACAAGCTCCCAGGTGGTGCTGATGCTGCTGGACTACACTTCGAGCTTAGAACAAGGTCTGGTGAGCGCTGCTGTATAAAGATTTGTTAGATAAAGTTGATAGGTAAAGGCAGAGTCAGGATTCCAGCCCAGGCCTGACTCCAGAGCCTGTCCGTTTTGCATCCTGCTGCCTCTCAGGTTAGACTTTTAAAGCTTAATAAAACTGTAGTTGGCCCTTGCTGAATTTTTCTTTCAGAAAATAAGATGGCTGGTCGGTAGTAGTTTTCACCATCCTATCCGGCTTTTGTGTGCTGGAGTATTTGTTGAAGGGCTGGTTATGTGTCAGTACTTTCTCAGACCGTGGACAACACCGCAGAGTGTAAGACACAGTTGCTGCCCAGCAAGGATTTACAGCTTGTCTGGGGAAGAGACAGCTTACGGGTAGGAAAAGGTTACATCAATACAGGACCTTGGAAAAGTTACAGACTGTACAGTAACTAGGTCAGAGCAGGGCAGGAACCCTGAGGGCTGTGGCATTGCAGAAGGCCTCTGTGGAAGAGGCATGGGACAGTGTCCTGGAGAATGAGTGAGATTTGGTGATAGGGCAAGGTGAGCCCATACAGGTAGGGGAAGGAGGAACAGTATTATGAGAGTAAGGAGAGAGAAGTGGGAAGGGAGCACCCACTGGTGAAGGTACTGCCTGTGTGTCAGGCAAGGAGCCTGTGTTCTCTTCCTGTCTCATGTATTCTTCAGGGTAGCCTTAGGAGGGAGGTAGCTCTGTCCTCATGTTATAGGTAAGGAAGCTGAGGCTCGGAGCAGTCAGGTAAGCTGCCTAAGGTCACACAGCCAGTGGATTCAACCCTAGGTCAGACTTCCTCTGCTTTTTCTACTGCAGAAAGTTGTCCAAGTGTGTAGGAGGCCAGGCAAGATTAGGGTGAGGCCCTCACACTCAGGCTCCAGCAAGTGCAGGGGTGCACCTGAGAGGGGGGTGCCTCCTTAAATGTTGGACCCTTGACGGCCAACTTGCCCCAATTTGATCCTGGCCTGGGTAGGAGGAGCAGTGAGAAAGCAGCAGGAAGGTAAGGTGGGTTGAGGTCAGGTGCTAGAGAGCTGAGAGTATCAGGAGAAGGGGGTTAGATTTTATTTCATAAGCATTAGGGAGCCATTGATGGTTTTGGAGCACAGGAGTGATTATATCCAAGCAGTTGACTCTGTACAGCATGGAAACTAGTTAGGAAGGTCTCAGAGTTGTCTGGGTGGAGGTAGTTAATCAGGATCTGGATTAAAGTAATAGGGAAAGAAAGGAACTGATGCCAGCCACTTCCTTTAAGAACCTCCAGGGCTTGGTGCTGGGGAACATCTTGGTGACCGGGAGAATCATGAGGCATCTCCTAGAGATATGCACGCCTGATGGAAAAGCTGACTGATGGCAAGAGAGAGAGGCAGGTTTAATCATGCTGTACTTGAAGTGGGGCAGCCAAGTCGGCCTGGTAGGGGGGTTGACCCTCCAAGGTTGATGGATAAAGTGGTTTAGGAATCCCCTGCAAAGGGAAGAAGTGACTGAAGTCCTGGGTGTCTGCGTTGATTGTTCTTTGGGGTTCATACAGGGCTCTCTCACGTGCCTGGCTTTGTGGCTTTGCCTAGCTGTGTTTCCAGAAGCCCAGCAGACCCCTTGCTGGTCTTCTTACCTGTCCCCTCCTTTCTCCTCAGCCTGCCCCTGGACCAGACCCTTCCTCGCCACGGTCCCAGCCAATCCCTGTCCTTCCCAGAAAACTACCAGACTCTTCCCAGGAGCAGCCGACACCCCTCAGGGGGCTCTTCACCCCCTCCCCGCAACCTGCCGAGTGACTACAAGTACGCGCAGGACCGAGCCAGCCACCTGAAGATGTCGAGTGAGGAGCGCCGGGCACACCGGGATGGCACCGTGTGGCAGCTCTACGAGTGGCAGCAACGCCAGCAGTTCCGGCACGGCAGCCCCACGGCGCCCATCTGTGCCGGTTCCCCAGAGTTCACCGACCAGGGCCGAAGCAGGAGCATGCTAGAGGTGCCCCGCTCCATCTCTGTGCCTCCATCTCCCTCGGACCTCCCTCCCCCGGGACCCCTGAGGGCCTTCCCACCCCGGCGGCCACACACGCCAGCAGAGAGGGTCACTGTGAAGCCACCGGACCGGAGAAGGAGTGTGGACATCTCACTGAGCGGTTCTCCCAGGAAGACATGGGGCCACGCCACCAAGGTGAGACTCCGGACGCCCTGCCAGGCTGCTGGGGCCCAGCATTAGGGCGTTAGGAGCCTCACATGGTTTGAACACAAACTTGAGCAATGTAGGATAATGATAGGTAACACTTACGTAGTACTGTACTTTAGCGCTGGGTGTAGCGCTAAAGGCCTTAATTCTTACAACACCCCTATGAGGTAGGTGCTATTATTTCAGGTTTCCCCCGCTATCTGAAGGTAGAGTGTTCCTATGAAACCTTTAGTAAGCCAAAGTGGCATAAAGCGAAGAAGCAATTACATTTTCTGTGAAAGTGAAAATCCCCTTTGGATTTCGGTTATCAGGTGCTAAAGGTGGGTCTTCTGTAAAATCAAAGTGGCATAAAGCGAACTTCTGTAAAGCAGGGGATACCCGTATGCCCATTTCACACGTGAGAACTCTTAGGCATTAAGGGATGAAGTTACTTGCACACGGTCACACAACTAGAAGTCTGCTTCCTTGCAGCTTGGAAGGCAGGGAAAGATGTCTGTGCTTAACTAGTTCAATTATTTATAATAACCTGACTTAGGTTTTAAATCCGGAGGGGCTCTCACAGTTTGTCATTGTCATAACCTGGTGAGAAAGATGTGTATCCCAATTTGACGGATGAAGAGTCTGAGGCTGAGAGAGGTGCCATGCCATGTGCTTGGCTGCCCTGGTAGTGAGTGGCAGAGGCTCTGGCCCCCGCCCCCCTCCACGCCTGGCTCTCGGTGTGACCATGTCTCCCCTTCTGCAGAACTCCTCTCATCTGGACCGACGCTCCATGCCCTCCATGGGTTACATGACCCACACTGTCAGTGCTCCCAGTTTACATGGAAAATCGGTAAGCAGCACCTCCTCTCCCCCTCCAGGCGACTGATCTTATCCAGCTTTCAAAGGGCTAATCTCATCAGAGTTCTCCCCTGAGCCAGTCAGATGCAATCCCCATTTTAGAGATGAGGAAACTGAGACTCAGAGGTCGAATGACTTGCTCAGGCCCATCCCGCTGGCACTGGGACCTCCTGAGGTCAGCGGAAGAGCAGGGGGTGGGGGTGGGGGTGGCAGGGGAAGTGGAGGAGACTGTGGTGTTTATTCTCTTTTGGGCAGCATTTTGTCTGCAGCATTTTCCAGCCACCTGCCTTTTTCTCCGGTTAGCTCCTCTCCTTTCTTCCTGGTCTTTGCTTTGATTAGTTCACTGTCTTCAAAACTCAAGTCTGGGTGAGGTTGCACTGCTGGTGGCTGTTTCCTGATAAAAACTACTTCCTGCAGCTCCTTTTCTGCCGGTGCCTTTACTTGTCCTAATGACAGAATTCATGCAATAATTACTTAATGGTGTCGCATCAGTGCTGTGCCGGCACCGGGGTGAAGAGTAATTACAGCGTCGTGCTCCTGCGGTGCCTAATTTCCTCATGATGTGTCTACACACCTGCAGCTGGAGGAGCTCTCACTGCTTCTCACCCGGTTACGGCGGCACCAGGCCAAGTTGGCCAGGGTGCGAAATTTCGCCATCAGCCAGTTACTGCAGCACGAGCTGACCTTTCCCAGCTGCCAGGTCAGCGCCGGTGGGCTCTCTCAGGGCTGGGGGCCGCCCCGGGGACAGGGGAGTGACATGCTGGCCTGTGCTCCCTCGTGCCCGTGCTCTAGTCTGTCCTGCTGTCTGGCTCTCTCCCTTGTTCCTGCCTGTTTGCTGCTGGATGCTACTGCCAGACACTGTGCAGCCATCGTGGGGCCCATGCCCCTGTTGCTGGGGAGGAGGCTGCATGTGGTGTGAGGGACCTGAACTGTGGCTTCTCTGCCTGTGAGTAATGACTGCCAGGCTGGTGTGTGGTCACGTCCAAGGGCTGTGCTAGCTGTCATCCTTGTTGCCACCTTGGGTCCTCCTTGGGATGCTGAGAGGTGTGTGTCAGCCTGGAGGGAGAAGGCATGGTGCCCTCTCATCTGGATAGTGCCCTGCTGACTGTCAGAGCATCTCCACACCCCTTGTCTCAGTGAATTTCACAGTAGCCTGGGAGAGGTTAGGGAGGACAGGTGGGAAAGTGACTTGCCCAGGATCCCTCAGCTAGTGGCCTGCAGGCTGGAGCCAGATTCCAGGTCCTGTCTGGCACAGTGTTCTAAACTGTTTCCAAGACATGAGGGGTTGCAGGCAAGCTCCTCGAGGAGTAGCCAGACAGTCGTTCTCCTGGGCATCCCGAGCATCTTAAAGAAGATGCTGGTCCACACGAGCCTGGTCCCCCGAGCTGCACAGAAGTAGGCAGAGGACAGATGAGGAGGTTGAGGGAATTGTCACTATCCTTACCTGTCCTATTTTAGTGGGACCTGAGAGATACAGGAAATGTATTTGGAAAAATGAATATAAGGGAGCACATGCAAAAATCCTAATTTGTGAATTTGGGTGATTTTTAGTAACATTGCTCTGTCCCTCTTACTGCAGGACTGGGCTGATTGAGGAAGTAGGGATGGGTAAGGAGACAGTTTAGGGACAGAAATAAGATCTTGCAAACCACTGGTGTCCCTGGCAGTGCTCCTTCAGGCCTTCTCATGCTTAAAAGCACTGCCTGAACGTTTTGCATTATTTATTTTTGTTTGTTTTACACCAGAGCTCTAAACTCGGACCACCTTCCTAGCCCTGGCTTGCTTTGGCTTGCTGAGAGGCCTCTTAGTTGGCTGAGAAAGTGCCCGGACTGTTCTTCTTAAGCTTTCGTAGCCCCTCTCCCTCACAGTTAGCTTCTGTGATCCATTACATAGGAAGCACAAGTTCTAGGAAATCAAAGAGTCTTTTCCTTATTCTCACTGTTTCTGGTAATTATACTGAAGAACTCAACAGACTGTCAGAGATGACACAAGCAGACAGGTCTGCCTGGACCTTCCTTATCTAGCTCCTGACCCAGCCACCTTGGCTCCATGCTCAGCAAACGGAGCCAAAACTTCCAGGAAACTTTCTGCAGCTCCTGGTGCTTATCGTTCTAGAACCCAAGGTCAAAAGGGAACCTCCCCGGGCCACCTAGGTCATCTCCATGCCTCTTCCAGGCATCCATCCGCACCCATCAGGGGGCCATTTTCCTTCATGCATGTGAAGTGGCCCAGTGCAAAGGTTTGGAGCGTGGCATGTCCTCTTCCAGGTAGACCTCTCTCATTCTGTCTCAGGAGCTCGCCTCCGCCTCAGCTGCTCTGCTGGCCTGGTCCTCTGGTGGGATGTGTGCTGTCTCCCTCCTCCTCATCAAACTGTCCCCAGCCAATGGTGGGAACAAGCTGGCTTTCCCCACATGGTAGACCTGTGAGATCCACTATGCTGAGAGAGCTCTGAGCTGCACCGAGACATTTGTGCTTCCTCTGTGGCCTGGATGTGTTGGTCTGCTGTGGTCTCTTGTCCCCGAAGCTGCACAGGTGTAAATGGGTCACACGTGAAGCCCTGAGTTGTGTACACCTTTGGTGTTCATAACTGGCTTTTTTCTCTCTCTGCTTCATTTGAAGGCTGACGATACCTACCTCCAGCTGAAGAAAGACCTGGAGTACCTGGACCTAAAGGTGAGTGGCCTCAGGGGTCTTGCTGTCCTGGGACACTTACCTTTCTGAGAGTGTCAGCCTCGTTGGAGACCAGCCCCAAAGCCAAAGGCCTTGCAGGTCTTACAAATCTGGGTTTCAAATGAAGATGTCTCCTGTCTGAATCAGAAGGGGGATTTTTTGTTTTGGGGTTTTTGATTTTTTTCTTTGGTTGCTGTGGCTTTTGGAAATTTCATTTTTAAATTGAATATAATTGACATATAACATTGTATTAGTTCCAGGTGTACAACATAATGATATTTCTATATATTGGGAAATGATCACAAATCTAATTAACATCCATCACCATTCTTGGTTACAAATTTTTTTTTTCCTTACGATGAGAACTTTTAAGATCTACTCTCTTAGCAGCATTCAAATATGCAATACAGTATTGTTAACTGTAGTCACTATGCTGTACATTACATCCTCATGATTTATTTATTTTATAACTGGAAGTTTGTACCTTTTAGAAGAGTCTTATTTGTTGTAGCCTCAGACTCTGGGCTCTTCTCAGTTTCTTGTGAATTCTGCTGTAAGGTCTCTGGCTTACAGAATGAGGGCACGAGATCTTGCTTTCTTCCTGTCCTTGGTTAGAACCACAGGGTTCCTCCATATAATAACCAGTTGCTTCTTCAGAGCCTCCAGTGGGGCTGGGATGGGTTTGGTTCACAGGGTGCCACTGATGTGTGTTTTCAGGCACAAGCAGTTTTGTGGATTGTCTGGTTTTGTAGTGGGGGGAGCAAGTGCCACATGGAATCATGTGGCTCTGAGGGGTACCGGAGTCTCCCATCCCTCCCATCCGTGTTTAGGAGATGAACGTCGGGCCCCACCCTGTAGGTGATGACGTTCAGGCTCTAAATCAGCCTCCACAGCACAGACAGAGCTGGGAAAGCTGCTAGAGAAGCGAGAGGCATTCTGCTTGGAAGAGAGCTGCTATTGTTCTGTTCCCACAGCTCTCTGAAAGCTCCCACTGTGAAAAGCACTTCTTATGCCTGAGCCATGACTTAAGACCGAAGGAATGTGACCTTTAATTAACTGCGGGTGTGAGAGGGCGGGCAGAGGGCCCTGCGGGAGGACACCCAGGTGACTGCGGCAGGGGACATGCCTCCCTCGGTCCCCAGTGTACCTGGCTTGAGATATTTTTAACTTGGGGATTGTCATCCAGCCTTGTAGAAGCAGGGGTATGAACATTAGGTCCTAAGGCAGCAGAGGAGGGGCCTCCCCCCTCTGAGGCAAGATCAACACCTTTGGTTAGGAATCCCTCAGTTAACTTAATGTATCTGGTAATGAGCACTTGTGCTGTATCCAGCTCTGGAGAAGCTAGGGGGGATGGAAGAGAAAAATCGAGGCTCTCTGGCCTTGAGAAACTTCCAGATGTTCTGGGTCGGGGAAAGAAAGCGTTCTGAAATAACACAGACTTTTTTGCAATGAGCGTATAAAGATTTGTCTGGCCCAGTGCTCAGAGCTGAGATAGTGAGGATGACTGTGGCTGCATGCTGGGAAGGAGGTGGCGTGTGTCCAGAGCCTTGCAGAGCCAAGGCTTTAGGTTGGTTGACGTTAAAGGGAAGGGAACTGTGGGAGCCAGGGAGAGCCAGGGTGAGGGTGGTGTGGCTGGAAAAGTGGGGACAGATTGTCCAGGTTCCGGAGTCTTTCTAGGCTTTAGGAAGGAAGGTGCAGTGAAGAAAAGTCA
The DNA here is from genome assembly GCF_059928025.1 of Delphinapterus leucas. Lineage (NCBI taxonomy): Eukaryota > Metazoa > Chordata > Mammalia > Artiodactyla > Monodontidae > Delphinapterus > Delphinapterus leucas. The sequence continues at coordinate 38,892,387 of NC_143135.1, forward strand.
GGCTTGGCTTTCAGACATGAGCAAAACAAGGAGGGTTCTCTCAAAACCAGGACGTTTTCTAGCTTACGTGGTATTCAGGTCACGTAGAGCATGAGTGAGTGAGTATGGTAGTCAGGTCTCAGTGCCCAGACGTGGTGGTGTGGGCCAGATGTGCAGCCCAGCCCTCCCTCCTGCGCTCTGAACCTGGGTAGGTCCTTCCACCATGCCCACCTCCCCCATCTGACCTGGAGCAGCCCCCGGCCTCCACCTGCCCTGTGTACCACCATGTCCCTGTTCCCTGGCCTCACCATGCCCGGGGCCATGCAGGTGACACAGAAGTATTTGTAGAGCATCCACGATGTACCTAGGCCTGTGGGAGAGGCGTGGCTCACAGCAGCACAGGTGTACCAGAAAACGCTCTTCAGAGTGCTTGGTGCACGGTGCGAGGGGACTTCATAAAGTGCCTGAGCCAGAGCGACAGGAAATAGGAGGAAATAGGTGTCTTCTGATTCCCGTTGGTGTGAGAGAGCCAACCTCACGGGTGGTCCTGGAGAGAAGATCCAGCTCAGCTTGGTTTTATTTAAAGATTATAGAACTTGAGCTCAATAAAAGGGATTTAGAGAGAGAGAAACTGAGGCATAGGATAGCAGAGCAGAGCCAGGAGTCTGTGTCCTGACCGCCAGCAGAAGCGGAATAACCATAGAGGGCAAAATGTGTGTCAGTCACCATGTTTTACTTCTGTTAAATTGTGTACCCGCGGCAGTAGCCCTATAAGGGAGGTGGTGTTATCTTTTTTTCACTGACTGAGGCTCAAAGAAGTAAATGACTCTCCCAAGGCCATGTTAGTAGTTACGGGGGAGCCAGTACTTGGGAGCAGCGCTGACTCTGAAGCTGGTGCTCTTAATCACCCTGCCTCCCAGCCGCTCTTACAATGCTGCTTCTACTACTGTGGACCCAAAGGTATTAAGTTTTTTGTGGAGCTGAACTGGGGTCTTTCTGCCAGGAAATATTTATGCTGTGATAGAGACAAGGTTGCATCCTTGGGGTGTTTCACCAACTAGGAGCCGTATGTGACCAAAACATTAACTAGTGATTGGAAGTTGTCGCTGTTTATCTTGAAAAACAGCTGTGTTGATACCAGAATTTCCCTGGTCTTATAGCTGCTACTTCAGTTGCTAAGCTCCTCTTAGAGAACCAGTCCCCCAATAACAGCACCAGCAGGTGAGAGACACTTGGCTTACCAGCAACATGGGTGGGAAAAGATGCTGGGGTTTGTGTTGTGTGTGAGTCATCATTCACAAAGGCTGGCATCACCTTGGCCTCCCTCCAAGAGACAGGCTTCCCTCCAAATCAGGGAGGCAGTGGGCCTGCTCTGCTCAGACCCAGCTGGGGTGTAGAGTTCCCAGATGGACGTTTCACTTCAGGATCCAGACGAGGGAAGGGCTGGAATCAAAGGAGAGGTGATGAGGGGCTGCAAGAACTGTGGCTGAGGAGTGTATTAGGCGGGATGCTTTTGTTGGCAGGTATCCGAAACCCAAGTCAGCCTGCTGAGCCACAAGGGGAATATACTGGTTCACGTAGCCAGGGCTTGTGTTCCAGGAGCTCAGGCCATGCCACCAACTGTTCTACTTTCCACACGGCCAGGGAAGAAACGTGGCCACTTGCACACTCAGGTTGGCTTCATCCCAGCCGAGCCTCCCTGTGGAGTGAAGGGTGGGGTATTCCCTAATGGAAAGCAGACTGGGCAGAAACAAGAAACACAGCAGCAGGCAGCACAGCTACAGTGTGGTCGGTTGAAGGAGGAAGGGGCAATGCAGGCAAGACATAGAGACAGTCTATAAAGCTTTAAAATGTTACCATGTGTCTTCCGTGGCTCTGAGGGGCGATTAAAACAAGTGGATCACAGCTACAAGTAGACAGGTTTTAGTTGAATAGAAGAAAGACTTATCTAAAAGGGCCACCACAGGTCACAGTGACCTCCCCATCACTGGGGCACAGCTGAGGCCAGGTGAGCACTGAGTGGGATGTGACTGGATCAGGAAAACCCTCAGGCCCGTTGACTCTTGAGATCCTGTGACGTGCTAGACAAGATGAGCTGCCGCGAGCCCAGTGGGGTCCGAGACGAGGGCCTCGGAAGACACAACTGAATGGGCGGTGTAGCCCAGCCTGGTCATGGAGATGGCGCCGAGCACAGCCCCGCTGTGACCAGCTTCTTGTGAGAGGTCCCTCCTGGGTCCTTGTGGGGAGAGGTAAGCCTCTCTGGAGAAGGATGGTCCCCCTGCCCCCACCAGGTTGGCACAGGGTCCCCCGCGTCCCTGTCCCAAAGGCCGCAGACTTAAGGATCCAGAGCCCATGTCCCCTCCGCCTCCATCAGCTGGTGCTTGGGTTCCAGAACCCCTTGGTGGTGTTTGCCCACATGTATGGAGCTTGGTCTCCTGAAGTGAGCATTCCTGCTGGGGTGCCGAATGAGCAAATAAAAGCAGACTCCACTCTCTTAGAAGATGCTCTGTGTTGGTGTCCTCTTTGGAAATGCTTACTTTCCTGGCATTTTACTTGGCAGTGCCAGGGTGGAAAGGGTTTCACGCCGATTGAGCATCTGTCCTTGCCTGGCAGTTGTGGGGCACCCGTTGTTCATTATCTCACTTAATCCTCTCAGCACCTTTGAGCAAATAAGAATTATTATCCCCACCTTACTAATCAGGAACCCGTGTCTCAGAGAGGTAACTTCTGCAAAGGTATGCAGCTGAGATTCGAACCCTGTGACCAACTTCACACCTGCCTCCTTTCTTCCGTGTGCCATGTACCTCATCTGCCCTGAAGTTGCATTCGCTGAGTTGTATTTCTGGCATTAATGTTCTGCTCTTCAGAACCCTACACCGGAGCCAGGTCTGAGAAGGGGGTATGAAGTTTCCCTGTTGTTTACGGCTTGAATTGTTTTTATGCATCTGGGAAGCACAGCTGGTAAAGTGAGGTGGGGGAAGGGCACCTGCAACTACACAGGTGGTGCCTTTTAGGTGGAGCAGATTGTCCCTAGTGAGGAACGTCATCAGTGGCTCCAGGTGCCTGGCCTTTGGACTTTTCCTGACAGAGCCTGAGATCTAGGCTTCTCTGTTCAGAGTCTGTTTCCAGTTAGATTCTGGAGCAGGGTTCTTAAGTCATGGTCTGGAACACCATCTATCTCAGAATGATCTGGGAGCTTGATATAAAATTGCAGATCTGGGGCTTCCCTGGTGGCGCAGTGGTTGAGAGTCCGCGTGCGGATGCAGGGGACACGGGTCCGTGCCCCGGTCCGGGAAGAACCCACATGCCGCGGAGAGGCTGGGCCTGTGAGCCATGGCCGCTGAGCCTGCGTGTCCGGAGCCTGTGCTCCGCAACGGGAGAGGCCACAACAGTGAGAGGCCCGTGTATCGCAAAAAAAAAAAAAAAAAAAATTGCAGATCTGGAGGGTTCTGTTGAATTAGAACCGCTGGAAATGATGCCCAGAATTCTGTGTTTTTAAAATCAACCTCTGGGGTGATTCTTGTGCACAGTAAGCAGAGGTCTTTTATTCTGAAGAGAGATTGTTAACGCTGGGCATGAACTAGAGCAATGAATATGGATGCTTGGGTCTTACCCCTTAGAGACTTTGATTTAATTGGTAATACTCAGGTGTTACTCTTTAAGAAAGAAAGACACTCCCTAGGTGTTCTAATGTGTGGGTATGGCTGAGAAACATGGTTTAAAAGCAGTGGTCCTCAGAGTGTGATCCCAGATGAACAGTGTCAGCAATTCCTGGGGCTCTGTTAGAAATGAGCAGTCTTGGCTCCCACCTCAGAGCTGCCTAGTGAGAACCTTTGGAGGTGGGGCCCAGCAAGTGTGTATATTCACAGCCCTCCAGATGATTCTGAAGCATGCTCAAGTGTGAGAACCATTTTTCAGTGGAGTGATTCCCACTCCTGGCTGCACATCAGACTCACCCAGGAGGGCTTTTAAGAATCCCAGTGCCTAGGCCCCACCCCAGGCCAATTACATCCAAGTTTTCTTGGAGTGGGACTCAGGCATCAGTCTTTTAAAGCTCCTGGGTGATCTCAGTGGTGGAGGCAGGGTTGAGGTCCAGTGTCTTAGTGGGTGGGGACGGTTCCTTCTCAAAGGAGCTGGAAGCATTTGGCATCATGGGTAAGACATAGTGGTTTAGGTGTGGAGGCGAGGGTCTGAGGGACCAAAGGTGGGTGGGGCTGAGACTAATGCATGGCTCCACTCTAAACTACAGATTCAGTATCTTACAGTATGTGATGGGGGGAGGACAGGGGAAGAAGCAGTCCCCTCTTGTCTTCTGTGGCAGAACCAGTAAGGACATGGGCACTGAAATCAGCACTCTCACGTAAACTAGCCTGCGCGAAGATCCTTCAGGCAGCGCTTATGATCCGCCATTTACGGATGAGGGAACTGAAGTCTGGAAAGGTCCACCGGCTGGGAAGCCGCATAACCAGACTGAGACACACTCACTTGAATTGCACGACGCACATCCTCCTTAAGGTTTCCCCTTGCCAGTTCCCCAAATTCTGGCTCCTTCAAATGTCATTTGATGTCTTACCTGTTACGATTTGTTGTATTTGCCTTTTTGTTTGGAACAGATAAAAAATAATGAACCTTTGATCAACGTGCTTTACAAAGTGCTGAAGAAGTCAGCACAGGGCTGTCGGCCCAGGAGAAGCGTAAGATGATCTGATCTGTATCTCCAGGCGGGGCCATTCCATTGCTTCTGGCTCAGTGCCGACTCCATCACTTGCTTCACCAGGGGCTCTCCTGACCGCCTCCAGGCTTCCCGCGAGTCATTTCGGTTTATTTTCTGTCTATTGAAGCTCCCTCAGCGTTTTGGCTGGTGCACCAGGCTGAGCCTCTCATCAGTAGTGTTTTGTGACTCCATCTTTTGTGCTGCCATTGGGGGCGGGGGGTGGGTGGGGCTTGCCTAGCTTGCCACCAGCTTGTGTTGTGTCCCCATTCTCGCTCGTCTGCCTTCATGGTGAGGGCTGCCCTAGAGCCTGGGTTCCTTGGGAGGGAGCAGCAGCTCCTGGGCACCTTGGAGGAGCTGGGGTGTCCTGAGATTCCACCGTGGCCCTGGGATTAGGGTGGCTCTTCTTCAGGGCAGGGTGTTGATGTTTGAAAACATTCTGGAGCTGGACTAGAACAAAACGCCCACCTCCCCACCATCCACCCTTTGAGAGATGCAGAGGTAGTGCCTGAAACGTGGCCAGCTTTTATAGCATTCCAAGGGAGGCTGCAGGTTGGAAAGCAGGAGCTGTGTCCAGTCATCTTGAGCACTGCATATAGGTGTCTTGGGATGTGCTGGAGGGGAGTAAGAAGCCTGGGAGGCCTTTAATTGCTTTCCGATGTGGAGGCTCTTTCAAATGGATGAGTGCCCACTAACTTTCACTTTTTCTGGTGACAGAGCTGCTAGGGACCCATAGTTGATGTTTTGAATGGATTTAAACATTGCTATCACAAATGTGCAATTTTAAAAGGAAAATGAGATGTAATATACTGTTTGTGGCTGTGTCTTAGAAGCCTCAGCTCTCTGGAACAAAGCTAAATTCAGAAGCTTCAAGGGCCTGTGAGTTGTGTAAACTGTCACGAAGCCCCTGCTCTAAACCCTGTGACCTTTACTCCACAGAAAGAGGTCTCAGGCCCTGAGCACAGCCAGCTCACCTCGTTTTGTCACATTCACAGACTCACTAAGCAAACGCTTCTCACGCCGGGCCCTGGGCTGGGCTTTGAGGGTACAGAGAAAATACATCACAGTCCCCACAGTCCCTCCTAATTAGGTTATTGTCAAGTGAGGGGAGACAACAGATCATCTACTAAGGCCCATAATAGTGGCAGACACAAGGGGTGGGAGGATGTCCCTTGATGGGTACCAAACCCAGATGGAGGGAGGGAGACAGGGAAGAGCAGCAAGTGTGTCCCTTCTGCTGAGTTTCTAATCCTCGTAGACTCAGTCATTTGAACTCCTAATTCATAGCACCTTAAAAGCAGCACATTAAAAGGGGACAATGACAAAGTTACTTCTTAGGAAAGAGGGAGTGCTCATATCCTGAGAGAGAGAAGAAACATTATAAGTCAATCTGAAATGGAAATGAAAGCGCAGAAATTTGGGAGCATTTAGCTAGATAGGCAAATAGTCCTAATCACGAACTTCTAAGAAATTCTATATTACTGATTTTTGTAATGACTCTGATTCATCCCCCAAAAGGTTGAATTTATATTCAGTGTTCTGTGAAGGTAGTAAAGGACATACTTTTAGAAAGCTTTCCATCAAAAAGTTTAAAAGACAGCTTTCTGAAAGTGCGCTTTTTGTGCAGAAATACCTCATTCCTTGCCTGATGGTGCTGGTTAAATGAGGCATTGCTCAGTTAGACTCTCTGCCTAGCTATTTCAGTATCAAAAACATATCACCTGGAAGAAGCTTCAGTGACATAAAGGGAAGAGTTTTGCTAACAGGAGAAGTCCCCAAAGAATTATCTCAATTTGAAAATGATTTCTTCCTAGGAAGCGAGGCAAGGGCCAGCCCCTTGGAGAGTAGACAAGCTTACGGCCCCTCACTTTGGCAAAGGACTGTGACACATAGTGAAGACTCCCCAACCGCTACCTGCTAGGGTCCCAAGTCCTGCCTGGGAAATTCAACACCTGCCTGGTGTTGGTGGTTCACCAGGATTAATTCCCCTTCCTCGCTTCCCACACTGCGCCCCCTACCCTTGCAGGAGCCAGCATTTTTTGTGGATTGTTGCTGTGGTCAGTGTGTTCTGTGACAGTGTGTATGGTTGTATGTACACATACTTTGCCAGTTTGAAGAGCAGAATTTGGCTGGAGTTCTACTTTTTCTAGGACTGACCTACATGTATTTCCCTTTCACCTACCTGTGGGGCAATAAGCAATTTGCCGAGTGCATTCCAGTGTGCCAGGCCTTCCGTTCGGGGCTGACTTTACCAAGATAAAGAAGACAGTGGTCCCTGTCCTCTACTGTGCCGCCAAAGGGAGCAGGGGAATGAGTGGGGGCAGGTCTGCAGCCCAGGCTCAGCCTTCAGCTCAAGGCGTGGAGAGGGCTTCTCCCTTGACCTTTAGATTTGGGCACATGGTCGGCTTGAGTTTTGGGGGGAATGTTTGCTAATATATCTCTGCTTCTGATTCACACTCACAAACTTAATGGAGTAGGGAGAAAGTGAGGACCATTTCTCCAGCAGCTGTGTGTCCCTCCATACTGGAACCCTTTGCATAGTGACTCTGCTATGGCTAGCTCCATCCTCCATTTCTCTGGGCAGATTTGCAAAATGGAGTTCAGCCAGACGGCCTCCCCTACAAGGGGCACGTTTGAACTGGCCATCCCTGACCATGGTTTGGCCATGGGGGTACATCTGTGAAAATGGTTCCCCTGCCCCTGCACAGTTTTTGACGAAGAAGGAGATTTGGAGGAAATGAAAACACGGACTAAAAGAGTTAAGTGTTTAACTTCGCAGGTGTCAGTGAGAGATGGGCAACGTGTCGCCCACGCTGGGTCTAGGGAAAGATGGCAAATGTTGTGAAATTCCACTGGCTTCTAAGTTTGGGTGATTTTTGTCGACTGCTTTGTGGTTTCCTTTCTTGAGAGGACAGGGTAGCTCGTAACTTGTATTGCAAGTACAGCCATTCAGGGATCAGTTGAAAACCTCAGCCAGGAGCAATCCAGGTTTCTTCTCTTGGCCAGATCCTCTTCCCAAATAGCAGAAGAGTGAGGAAGGCTGATCTTAGTCATGGGGAGGTGGGCTGTTCAGACTTCCTTGAAGTAAGGCTCAACGATGCCCAAGGGATTTGCTAGTTCTTCTTGGTCCACCCATCCTATGGCTCTGGGCGGGGTCGTGGACTTCTGTTAATTATGTTTAACCCCAGGTTTAGTAGCAAAACTCTCTTATCAGTGGCGAATCTTCCACGATTCATACTGAACTCACTTGGGGCAAATTTAAGCCTTTACAGTTGATGATACTGTAACTTGAAAGTCTGTGTTTTCTTCAATTTGAGAAATTTACAAGTACTACTAAAAGATCTCAAAAAGGTTTTCTTTTTTCCCGGAAATGACATAAGCATAAAAATACAGCAGGTATTGCCCAAGTTTTTGCCCTTTCCATGCCGTGACCCTACCTGCCACTGACGAGACTTCCACAGCTGTCCGTTGTAGGGGTAACTTTCCTTCTTGACTTCTGATTCCGAACCCCGTGGTTAAACCTCCTTTAAATTGTTCACCTCCCAGATGACAGGCCGGGATCTTCTCAAGGACCGAAGTCTGAGGCCAGTGAAGATTGCCGAGAGTGACATCGACGTGAGTGAGCAGAGTAACAGGCTGACCCCTCACCTGCCTGCTGCCTCCAGACCCAGGGTGGGCAGCTTCAGGCAGGGCTTGGATGGATCTGTAGCCAAAGGCTTTTGGATCATGCTCCAAGGCCATGGCCTTTGCTCATCATCCCAGGCCCTCTCCAACCTGTTCTTGTTCACAGGTTAAACTGAGCGTCTTCTGTGAACAAGACAGGATCCTCCAGGACTTGGAAGACAAGATACGAGCCCTTAAGGAGAACAAAGTATGTATATCAGTTTTGCGTAGTCTTGGGCTGGGTGGCAGGGGTTTTGTCATCCTGTGTTTCCTCAGTATAGACTGGACTCTCATGTTAGTACTGGACAACAGATGTCTGTTTATCCAGAACAATGTCTTTGAATTTAAAGGGTATTTCTTGTGGGGTTTCTGTCTGAACCCAGAGGAAACCTTACCGGGAGACCTCAGCCTACTTATTCCAAGTACTACCTCCCTGACCTTAATTCTGCTCTGGGCCACCCCCACCTCTCCCTGGAAGCCCTGTGAGGTGAGCCTGGGAGAGGACGGCTCCACTGGCTTGCAGTGATGACCCCAGGCTCCTGAACCCCAGGGAAGCGGGGGCTGCCTTGGAGAAAGTGGCCAGAGTCGTAGCAGGGCAGAGGCTCTCACTTCCTAAAGCTCCTTTCCTCTAAGGATCTGGGCCATAGGGGAAGCAAGTCTGGTTGGGAGGGGAGGAATAGGCTGGTAGCCACTGATGTTTGGTCTCTTAGACACTTCGTGTGAATTTTTTCTTTTCCGCACTTTAACAAGGCATTATATTTGTGACGCTCAAGGTGTATAAATAACATGGCCTTTTTATTCAAGTGCTTAGAGAGTTTTCCATCTGTTCTTTGATTTAGCCTCATAGTTTATCCCCTAAGGAGTGGATGGCCTAATGCCCAGTTTATAGATGAGGAAACAGGCACAGAGCTGTTAGGTGATTTGTCCCAGGAGGCCACCCAACGGGCAGAGTCAGAGCTGGAATCAGAGGCCTTGACTCTCAGGCCCCTAGCTGGGCGCTGGCCCCTGGCCCCTTCAGCCTCGGTTCCTGGCGTGGCGGGGCGGGGTTGGAGGGGACAGCCTCCTGGGAATGTTCTGCCATTCTCTTGCTCTTTGGCCCCGGTCTGTCTGGTGCAGGATCAGCTGGAATCCGTGCTGGAGGTGTTGCACAGACAGATGGAGCAGTACCGAGACCAGCCCCAGCACCTGGAGAAGATTGCCTACCAGCAGAGGCTGCTGCAGGAGGACCTTGTCCACATCCGGGCAGAGCTCTCCAGAGAGTCCACTGTGCGTAGAGGGTGTGGAGGGTGGCAGACGCTCCCCTGCCCTCCCCAGCATGGGCTGGCCAGGGGGCTGCTTTTCTCACCTCCCAAGCTGTAGTGGAGTTGGTGGCCGGGGGCGAGGGTCTTGGCAAAGGAGAACGCCTCCAGGCTGCCTCCTAACAGTAGCTTACCTTGTCTCTACCAGTGCCTTAAGGTGCTTTCTGCCAGTGACTCCTGGGTGGCTACAGCGACACCCAAGGGGTCAGATGTTTGAGAGCAGCCTGCAAGACTGTTCCCCTGATCTGTGCGCAGTTAACTCTGAGACGTCAGAATTTCTACTCTTTTATTTGTCTATCTGATGTGGTACAGGCCCTTTCTGCCAGAGCTGGGAACCAAAGCATTCCCAAGGGTGGGAGAGGGGACGGTGCAGGTGGCCTGTCTCTCTCCCCAGGCCTGCCTGAGACCCACCAGGCTCCCCTTCCCTCTTCCCCTGTCGGGTCAGCAGTGGTCAGGAGCACAGGTGCTCATGGGGCCTTCTGAGGGGTGGGCGTGGCATAACGAAGAATCAGAAGCATTTCCTTGGCCAACAGGAGATGGAAAATGCCTGGAATGAATACCTGAAGTTAGAGAGAGATGTGGAGCAGCTGAAGCAGACCCTGCAGGAGCAACACAGAAGAGCCTTTTTTTTCCAGGTGACCCAAGGGTTCTTCATCCCTTCTGAGCTCTGATTTCTTCTTGGAGTCTTCACCTGTGAGGGATGTTAGCCCTACCCAGGGGCCTTCTCTTTTTGCACCTGGACTCAGCCTGCTCACCACCCCAAGCGCTCCCTTGGGGAACCCTTGCCCCAGCCAGGCTGTCGTGAGAAGCCTCGCCTCAGCTCCCCCTGCCTCTTTGCTCTCAAAGACAAGCTCCTGGGCATTTTTCTAAGGGTTTTACTACTGATCATTTGGGGAAACAGCCCCAAGGGGAGACAGTAGTGACCTAACCTTGCAGATACTTGAGGGTGATCTGTGTTCCTGGTTCTTGGCCCTGCCTTGGGTTCCTAGCTACTCACTTAGCAGCAGGAAGCCCCGCCTCCTTCCCCCCCAGACTCCTGAGGATAGATGTTATCAAGCCTTCACCTGATCAGTAGTGTGAATTCAGGCGAGGTGGGGTGATACCCATTGCTGTGGCCCCTGCCTCACTCAGGAAAGGCAGCCTTAGAGCCCTGCCTTCTCTGCCCTAAAACCAGGCTGCCCCGCTGATAGCTACCTCTGCCTCCAAAGCTGAGAGGAAGAAAGGCCCTGTGTGGTTTTCCTTCTTCCAGGTTGGGTCCTGCAGCTGCCAGTGTTCCCCCATTGGGTGCCCAACCAGGCTTCTCCCCCACACTCAAAGTTTTGAAAATGGAAAATAGCCTGCTTTTGAACCTAACTTCAGATCTGTATCTCTTCTTTCAGGACCCTGACATAAATTCTATTTATTTGAATTCAGCAAGCATTAACTGAGGGTTCTTGTGTACAAGGCAGCCTGTTGGGCCAGTCTGGGGGCCAGGCTTGCTAATTGATGAACTAGTTCTAGCCAAGCCTCTTCATTCAAGTGACTTAATGAACGTGTTGACTCTCTTCACATCAGCATCACCCCAGAAAACTGAAGGAATTCAGGAGGAGGTTTAGGTTTGTGGACTAGGAGGCTTTTCCCAGGCCCTGCTATGCTTCCACTCACCTCCACTCAGCGCTTTAGAGCTGGTCCCAGAGAACCTGGTCTAGGAGTATGTGGAGGAGACTCTTGCCTGTAGTTCAGGGTTGGCCTGTGAGGTCACGCAGAACTTGTCTGTCTCCTGTGGCTGTTGGGTTTTTCCCATAATTTCCCTTCATTTGAGTTAACATTTTCCTCTTCTTTTTGTATCCCCAGTATTTAGCATAATGGCTTGAAAATAAATAGGTGAATATTGTTGGCAAAGTCCTTTAAACAATTGTTTCTAGTTACTAGTTCCTTGAACTGTTCGGTCTCATTAGACTTATCTTCTTGGACTTCAACCATCCACATTAATTTCAGCCATAATTTTTTTTTTAGCTTTTCATTCCTTATGTTTCTTTAATTATACAGAAAACACATAAATGCATCTCCCTGGAAAGTCCAAACAATGAGAAGTAAAACTAAAACAGGACACAAAAGCTCCTCCTCCCTCCTTCCCTTCTCTGCCCAGTCCCTCACCTTCCCAGCATGTAATCAGTACCATCGGTTTGCAGTGTTGCCTTCCAGACCATTTTCTGTGCATTTCCAAACGTATGCACGTACATAGTATCATATAATTTATTTGGGGGAGGGAGTTGGGCTTACTTAGACAGGAATCATACTTACACATTGTTTGGTAACTTGCTTTTTTTGTCATAACTGTATGTAATGGAAATCTTTCCAAGAAAGATACCCCCAAGTTTATGCTGCCCTGTATGGTAGCTATTTAAATTTAAACATAAATTAATTAAAATTAACTAAATTAAAAATATATTCCTTAGCCACACCAGAATTATTTCATGTGGCTAGTGGCTTTCTGTATTGGACAGCACAGATTATGGAAGATTTACATAATCTCAGAAATTGTATTAGACATTGTTGGTCTTGATGCTACAGATTTCATAGTGTGTGGATATCCCATACTTTATTTAGCCATTCCTCTTCTGATGGGCATTTAAGTTATTTGCAGTGTTTTGCTTTTATAAATGGTATCACAGTGAGCATCTATGTAACTGCCTTTAGAGCTTGTTTATGAGCATTTATCTAAGATAGGCTCCTAGGAGTGGACTTGTTGGGTTGACTTGAGTGTACATCTTAAATGTTGGCAGATACCGCCAAATCACCCTCTAAAAGGCTGCACTCATTTGCCCTCCCACCCATAGCGCATGAGAGTACTGAACCTGTTTACCCACATCCTTGCCAACACTTGATGTTATCGGTCTTCTTAGTTTTTGCCAGTCTGCGTGCTGAAAAAGGACATCATGTTTTTATTTGCATTCATTTAATTACTAGTAGGTTAAACATCTTTTTTTATGATTATTGGCTATTTGTATTTCTACTGTGCCTTACTTCGTGGTAATGTAACATACAGCAGGCCCAGGATCCACAAATGGGTGCCATGTATAGGTCTTGTCACGGACTTCCTAGAGAACTTAGCCCTATAAGTCACTAGGAGGTAGGCCAGTCTGAAGCCTGGTCCCTGCAGCTTGATTTCCACCTAGCCTAGTGGCATTGCTCATGCTTTCCCTGAGTGCCACAATGACCCGGGAAGCTCACAAAGCCTTTCTTTGAGCCGGCTCTGTGCTAACTGCTTTGGGGTAATTCTAGGCCAGGCAAGCTGTTAGAGTCCTGAATAAATCATTGACGCTGGAGATAGGCTTGCAGCCCCATATGCAAATTCTCAGCAGTGGGGCTTGGAAACTCACCCCTCTTTAGCCAGGGTTGGCTGTGAGAAAACCCATAGCCTTTTGAGTAAAGATGAGTAGCTTTATTTATGAAGATCCTCATGGCCACCCAAGCAGGGAAACCAGAGGGTAAGAGAACTTCCAGGTAACCCTGAGAGTCAGTGAGAGGTGAGGCTACGTGTAGGTGTCCCTACATCTGGACAGTGAGTTCAAGCCTTTGCTGAATGTAGTACATTGGAGCCTTCCTGCTCGGTGTGATGTGAGGATACAGGTATGAAACCCCACTCTCGTGTTCCCCAAAAGCTTCCTTCACCTTGTCGTTAAGCTCTGAAATTCCATCGTCCTTGGATTGAAGTTCTCTGGCCTTTGCTTCTCTCTGCTCTTCTCTTACATGTTGAGGTGACAGGCAAAATGGGGGCAGGATTGTGAACTGACAGGTAGAAGTACACCAGGTAGACTGCCAGGGGAGGAAAGAGAGAGAGAGGGAGAGATGATCTTAACCCCATGCTCCATCTTCACCTGTTTCCAAACACTCTGCTTGGGGACCTCAGCTCTAGAGATAATCCTGTTAGCTCAGTAACATGTCTGTTTTAGGACACTCGTTCTTTAGTGGGGAGCTGAGCATTAAGCCTGTTATTTGCTTATCAGCCCTGAGGATGTGCACTGGCGTTGGAAGGGTGGAGAGAGTATGAGAGTGTGAGCTCCCCTTAGGAGGGAGGCTTCAGACGTCTGTTGTTATGCCTGTTAGATAGTATTTGATCAGGGAATTTTATGTGATTGGTCCTTTATTTATTCAGCGTACATGTACTGAGAACCTGCTCAGTGCCCAGCCCTGTGGGGATGTATCCAGGAGCAGTGGTCCATAAATATCACACACGTGAGAACGCTTCCAATTGAGGCCAGCGATGTACCTGGAAAGGAGATAGGGGTGTGGAGCCTTCCTTTTTAAGTCCATGGGGTGGGACCATGATAATTTTTTTAAAAAGAATACCATATCTGGTGTTTACACAACTCGATTAAAAGGTGCCCACGACCCTTTAATCACAGCAGACCCTGCTCACCTCTTTCTAGGGCCTCTTCCCTGGTGGTTTGGGTGTAGCTTCTCAGAGTTTGCACATGGTTGTATAGCCTGCCTTTTTTCCCATCGTACTTTAAAAAAAAAACAACAGCTTTATCATGTAATTCACATACCATAAAATTCACTATTTTAAAGTATGTAATTCACTGATTTTTTTTTTTTTTTAGCACATTCACAGAGTTGGGTAACCATCCCCCCAGTCAGTTGTGTAACATTTCCATCAAGCCCCCAAAGCAACCCGGTACCCATTTACAGTCACTCCCCACCCCCACCCCAACTTTCTACCCCTGCTCTAGCCAACGACTAATCTACTTCCTGTCTTTATGGACTTAATCTATTCTGGACGGTTCCTATGAATGAAATTATACAGGATGTGGCACTTTGTGTCTGGCTTCTTTCACTTAGCATCATGTTTCCAAGGTTCATCCATGTGGTAGCAGACATAGTACTTCATTCCTTTTTACTGCCACATAATATCCACTGCCCCTTATACTAAATCCCACATCCCAAGATTCAGCTCTGTCTTCAAAAAGAGGCTCTTTATGTTCTAGGGATGGTGTAACCTCTAGTCCTTGCCTTCTCTTCCCTTCTGCCGTGGTTGCCTAAGACAGTCTTTTTTTAAATTGTAAAATATATGTAGCATAAAAACTTACCTAACCATTTTTAAGTGTACAGTTTGGTCCTGTTAAGTGGATTCACATTGTTGTACAGCCAATCTCCAGAAATGTTTTTTATCTTGAAAAACTGCAACTCTGTACACATTAAACAACAATCTTCATTCCCCCCTCCCCCCAGCCAAAAGTGGAGCTCTGTACCCATTAACAAAACAATCCCTGTTCCCCCTCGTCCCAGCCTCTGGCAACCACCCTTCTATTTTTCTGTCTCTGAATTTGGCTACTTTAGATAACCTCATATAAGTGGAATCATACAGTATTTAAGGGAGTCGATTTTTAAGTGAGGTGGAAACAGGAAAGGTAGACTGTGAGAGCTTCTCTGAAACTTCTCCCCTGGACCTTGGGCGTCTTTCACGTCTGCACTTGCCCAGGAAGCCATGAAGCAGGCTTGGCTGTAGACCTGGTGGGGTTTCCAAAGGGTATACTGCCCCCCAGGGTGAGGGGCTCTGTCTGAATGACAGCAGAAGTCCTAAGAAGAAACTTCTGGTGAGGAGCTAAGAAGGAAGTGAACCCACTGCCTCCTCTTCCTCAGGAGAAATCGCAGATACAGAAGGATCTCTGGAGGATCGAAGATGTCATTGCAGGCCTGAGTGCAAATAAAGAGAACTTCAGAATCCTGGTGGAATCGGTCAAAAATCCGGGTGAGCGGGCCATCTTCCTGGGGGTGGGGGTGGTGGAGGCCAGCGCCTGGAGCCTGGGGGATGGCCCCTGGGGAGGTCGGGCCTTCGTGGCCTAAGTCACTCACTCCCCTTGTCCTCTGAGGAAGAGGGTCTTTGTTTCATCGCACCCTTTGCTTCTCTCCACACCCCTCAGAGAGGAAAACAGTGCCTTTGTTTCCTTACCCGCCTGTGCCTTCAATCTCCTCTTCTGAGAGCAAGCCGTCCCTGCTGCCCAGCCCGCCCACCAGCCCCATGCGGACCCCTCTGGAGGTTCGACTCTTCCCCCAGCTGCAAACCTACGTGCCGTACCGACCTCACCTGCCCCAGCTGAGGAAGGTGATGTCTCCCCTTCAGTCACCAACCAAGACGAAGCCCAGAGCTGTGAGTATTGATGACCAGGAGCTGGGCGCTGTCGTTTCCTCTCTGGCAGACGATTGTCCTTCTCTGTCCTCAGGCCCTCTTCTCTTGGGAGAGAAGCTTTTAGGGAAGCTTGGGGAGACAGACCAGCCAGAGTCCTGAGGGGTTCCTGAGCCATGAGCGGTTAAGGAGAGGTAGGGGCTCCTGCCGTTGTGCTTAGTCTCCCAGAACTGGAAGGGCCCTTAGAGGCGATCTAGCCCACTCTCCCATTTTGCAGCTGGGAAAACTGAAGCCTAGCAAGAGGCAGTGACTGCACTGAGTAGGGTAGAATTTGTGATCTGCATCGTGCAGAGAAGTGTGTGGCTGCCCCACGCAGGGCTCCGTGCAAACCTGCGGTTTGGGCCGTGAGCTTGTCTTAGCAGAAGAGCATCCTTACCTCCACCTGCAGCTGAGGACTGTGCTGGGTGGTGAGGATACATGTGGTCTTCACAGCAACCTCCTGGAGTATAGACAGGAAGGGCAGCATCTCCATCCCACAGGTAAGAGAACTGAGGCCCAAGCTGTTAAAATTTGCATGAGGTCTCCATATTAGTTAGTGAATCCAATCCACATCTTCTGACCATTCTTTGTGCCATCTGACATGTAGCTGGACATTCAGCCCTGGTCCTCAGGTTAGGTATGTGGCCCATGTGGTTGCCTGGGCCAACACCTTGGCTTGCCTGGCATAGAGAGGGGCCAAGCCCTTGGCTGAGTCTGGGAGCACAGAAGACTCTAAGGAAATAAAAGATGTGGTCAAGTACTGTGATAGCTCATGTTTCCAGGGCAGGCCAGCCTTGGCTGGAAAACATGAGGGGGCTGGTCCAAGTGACAGGGAAGCTATAGCAGAGGGGACCTTGGAATGGAGACCTCTAGGTTTTCGCCAACAAGGGCTTGAAGGAGCTTTGCCTGGGCGCCATGTATGCTTAGGACGTCTGACAAGATCAGTGCACAGTTCACACGAGTTCCTATACCTGGTCTTCACCGTTCACCTGCTTCCAGCCATGGTCTAGAGCCCAGAGCTGGAAGAAATGGTGCAGGGAACCAGGGTCATTGTGAACTTCTTTATCTTGAGATTTCCTTCCCACTCCCAGATCTAAGAGTCATGGAGCACCAGCCACAAAACAGGAGGTAGAAAATAGAAAAACAAATAGCAGGAATGGCTGGGACAGACAGGTGCTAATATAATGCAAGATGCCTGCCCCCTGGGACGAGGAGCAAAGGGAAAAAGGCCTGTGAGCAGGACTGCCTGGATTCCAGCCCTTGTTTGTCTCTGGGTCTTCAGGCAAGGCCCATACCCTCTCTGGGCATCCTCAGTTTCCCCTTGTGCAGAACAAGCAGCTTGAAATAGATGAAGACAGAGGCTCCTCTTCATAGCTTGGTTGCTGTGGCTTGGAAGCAGGGCTTTTCAACTTGGTTGAGCATCAGGGTCACCAAGGTGGGTGGGTCTTCTCTCCCCTCCTTCTAGTTGTATATATGTTCACCAGTTTTACCATTTTTATTGTTGGCTGCTTGTTTTATATTTATTTTTGTGAAACAATGATATCCATCCTGAAATTGACATAAAACATGGAGATTGGGCTTCCCTGGTGGCGCAGTGGTTGAGAGTCCGCCTGCCAATGCAGGGGACACGGGTTCGTGCCCCGGTCCGGGAGGATCCCACATGCCGCGGAGCGGCTGGGCCCGTGAGCCATGGCCGCTGAGCCTGCACGTCCGGAGCCTGTGCTCCGCAATGGGATAGGACACAACAGTGAGAGGCCCGCGTACCGCAAAAAACAAACAAACAGAAAAACATGGATATATAATTTAGCAAATAATAATAAAGAGACTACCCATTTCATACCAACACTCAGACCAAGAAATAGGACTTTTTTTAAAATTAATTTTTATTAGAGGATGGTTGTTTTACAATGTTGTTATCCTCCACTGCACAACAAAATGAATCAGCCATATACATACAGATATCCCCTCCCTTTGGGACTTCCCTCCCATTAGGTTACCACAGTGCATTAAGTAGAGTTCCCTGTGCTATACAGTATGTTCCCATCAGTTGTCTATTTTATGCATAGTATCAATAACGTATATGTGTCGATCCCAGTCTCCCAATTCCTCCCACCCCACCCCTTTCCCCCATGGTATCCTTACATTTGTTCTCTACGTCTGTGACTCTTAAGAAATAGGACTTTGCCAGCAATCAGAAGCCCGTGGGCCTGTGGGTCCCTTCCCAGTGTAGGCCCTTTCTCTTTCTCCCAGAGGTAACCACTATCTTGACTTTTTTGATAATTTCCTTGCTTTTTGTTTTGTTTTGTTTTGTTTCACTACCTATATTTGCATCCAAAACACTTCTATTTTGCCCATATATAATACTGTGTTTATTCTTTCATGTCTTGCATCCTTTCAACAGTATGTTTGTGAGATTCACCCATATTGTTGCATGTAGCTAAAGTTGGTTTTATTTTATTTTATTTTTTTTTGTGGTACGCGGACCTCTTACTGTTGCGGCCTCTCCCGTTTTGGAGCACGGGCTCCGGACGCGCAGGCTCAGCGGCCATGGCTCACGGGCCCAGCCTCTCCGCGGCATGTGGGATCTTCCCAGTCCGGGGCATGAACCCGTGTCCCCTGCATCAGCAGGCGGACCCTCAACCACTGCGCCACCAGGGAAGCCCAGTTCTTTCATTTTTATTTGGCTTTTCTTAAATTTAATGTCTTTTTTTTATTAAACAATACTCTGAAAGGGTACAAAATCAAAGGATATAAAAAAATATGTAATAAAACGTCTCCCTTCCACCCTGTGTCTTCAGACATTCTATTCCCTTCCATCAAAGGCAATCAATGGTTTGCGTTTATCTTTCTGGGGGGCTTTTTTAGAAATTGGTGATTCCAAGATCTTGTCAGGGTTTGGAAACCACTGATGCTCAGAGAGCCTCTGGGTATCTTAGGTCGGCAGCTTAAACTTCACACGATAATGAAATGTGTTGCTTTAGAAGAGTGCTGATAAACTTTTGCAAAACAAGCTTACAGCACCCTTTCCTGAACTCTGAAAAACAAAGCAAAATGAGGCTAAGAAAGGGGGTGGTTAGGCGGAAGGAGTCTGGATGGTCATTTGTGCCAGGAGTGGGTGTCCATGGCAGTCAGGGGCCAGGCTGTCGGTCTGTAGAGAGGCCACAGCCCTCGGAGAGCATTGTGGACAGGGGGGTTCAAGGAAAATAGTTACATTCATCCCAGCCCAGGGAGTGGGCTGTGGAGAAGGCAGTGAGTCACCCATCCTGACTGCCTATTCTGTGCCTGAGTCAGGAAGGAGGAAATATTTTGTAACCATGTGCATTTCTGATAGAAAGGGCAGGAGGATGTAGATGGTCCTTGCTCAGATCCCCAGCCTGCTGAAGGATCCAGAGACGGTGCAGGGACCGCGGGCTGGCTCCGTCTGAGCATGGTGGGATGGGGTGGCGGTGGTGGGGTGCTGTCGTAAACATACAGGTAAACACAGAGTTACCAGCCTGCCTCCCCTGATGGTGCACTCCGAGCCAGTGGAATGAGAGCGTGGACCCGTGTCCTGAGTTCTGCATTGTGTGTAGATCACACTTTGAAAAATGGAAGATGTGTGAATCAAAGGGAAGGATGGGGTTGGAGCAGAGACGTCTCCCGACCTCACAGCTCAACCAGGGGAAACGTTGGCATCTTTGGGCTGAAGTGGTCACTCCCTACAGACCCAAGGTGTCCTGCTCCTTCCCTTTGGGCCACCACTATGATGGTGCCAGTGAGCATCCTCTCACCGGGCACTGGTTCTGCTTTTGTTTCTGAGCAGGAAGACGAGGCACCTCCCAGGCCCCCGCTCCCTGAGCTCTACAGCCCGGAGGACCAGCCCCCGGCCGTGCCACCTCTACCGAGGGAGGCCACCATCATCCGGCACACTTCAGTGAGGGGCCTCAAGCGGCAGTCGGACGAGAGGAAACGAGACCGGGAGCAGGGGCAGTGTGTGAACGGGGACTCGAGGGTGAGCAGGGGGGACCCCTGGGGTTGCCCCGCTGTGTGTGGGGAGAGGGACGGCAGCGGGGCAGGTGTGACGGCCTCAGACTCTGCCCACAGGTGGAACTCCGGTCATACGTCAGTGAGCCTGAGCTGGCGACCTTCAGTGGGGACGTGGCCCCTCCCTCCCTGGGACTCGTGGGCTCTGAGAGCAGGTACCAGACGTTGCCAGGCAGAGGTAAGGCGAGATTTTCCATGGAGTCTTCCTGGGCGTCCCCCCCACTGCCACACCACTGCTCCCCAGCCCTACCCGGTCCTCACACCCTTCTGCCTGCAGCGTGGGGCCTCAGCCTGGGTAGCAGCTGTCAGCCGACTCTGGGCTGTAGGGAGGGCCTGCCCGTCCTGCCTCTGGCTCATATCCTGATTCTCATCCTCTTTTATTACATCTTCCCCCAGGAACAATGATAATAGCAGTTACTATAAAGCCCAGTGCTGTTTTAAGCACTTCATTATATCCACTTAGTTAAGATTCATGATAATCCCGTGAGGGAAGTACTATTGTTATCCCCATTTTAGAGACAAGAAAACCAAGGCCCAGAGAAATGAAACAACTTGCCAATTAGCCAATAAGTGATAGAGCCAGAATCCCACCCTGCAGGCTGGGATGTTGGGTGACTGTCATCAGCTTGGCCATCCCATCTCATGCCTTCCAGAGGCTTTTCTCCTCTTCTGTGTCACTCTAAGACTCAATGAGTCCTTTATTTAAACAAACACACCTTTCTCCTCAGTTGGGTCTTCTCACTCTCCTCCCCTATCCCTTTGAGATGGGGGTGGGAACAGATTTAGGCCATTAGGCTCACCCATGCCCTATTTTTCCCCATAGCCAGATCCTCTTTCTGAAATCCTTTTAAAAGGAGGCCATCTGGAACCCCAGAGCAGGTTGACCACACTCCCTCATTTGGTGGGAGGTCAGGCGCTTTCCCCCCTTGACAGGATGTGGAAACAGGAGGCCACACCGCCATGATTTGGACTCCTATGGGGTTATGTGACTCCCAGCCCACGATGCTGTGTAGGCTTGCTGTGTCCTGAGCTGGTCCCTGGAGGGGACTGGCTTTTGCTGAGTTGGGCCACAGCAACCCTTGGCACTGTGCCTGGGGACCCTTTTCCCTTCTTTCATTACAGCCTAGAGGTGTTCATCAATGGCAGTGTTAGTGGCCTGTGGGCAGGACAGTTCTTTGTCGCTCAGGAGTCTCTGGGCATTGCAGGACATTTATCATCCTTTTTCCTACGTGCTAAATGCTGGTGGAGTCCTCAGTGTGATGCCCGTTTCTAGATGTCAGGGACCAGCCTTGCTAAGAATGTTGCTAGTGGAGAAAGCACGGGCTGAGGCTCCGTGTGACCTTGGACAAGTTGCTTAACCTCTCTGAGCTTTAGATTGCCTACCTCCACAGTGGTTAGGTAATGCTACTTTGTAGGGCCAGCGGGACAAAATCTATATGAAATACCTGGCACGATGCCTGCCTGTTATATAGTAAGTACTCAGTAAATGCTTGGTGCCTTCTTCTTTCCATTCTTCATTTATTCATTCAGTCATTTATTCATTCAACCAGGCATTGTTGAATTTGTAGACAGGCATGTTGACACTGTGGTCAGTGCAGTAACCAGTGAATATACTGAAGAATACAGGGAATAACTGATTCTGCCTGGAGCATTTGAAAAGGCTTCTCACAGACAGGCATCCAAGTTGGGTCACACAGGATGCATAGGAGTTCATCAGGAGGAAGTGATGCAGGGCATTCCTCGCCCTGCATCCTTTCCTCCTGCCAAGCAGCCCAGGTCTTCTGCATGTGAGAGAAGACGAGGGTAGTCCCCAGATCTTCCTTAGGGGACAGAGGGCACCCATGGGCTGGCCTCTCATTCCCTACCTGGGGCCTTGCTCTTCCGGGCCCTGGGGAGGAAGAAGCGTGGGTTGTTGGCTGGGTCCTCGTGGTCCCCTCACGGGAGTGAGAGTTGATCAAGAAGGGGCTGGTGACCTGCCCTCCTCACCACAAATCCACTTGCATTTCTCTTTCCTCACTAAGGGCTCTCGGGGTCCACGTCAAGGCTCCAGCAGTCGTCCACCATTGCTCCCTACGTCACGCTTCGGAGGGGTCTAGATGCCGAAAGCAGCAAGGTGACCTACCCTGTGAGTGGCCTTGAGAAGTTCCTGAGGGGCTCACCGCTCCCTCACACACAGAGGGAAGGGCTCCGAGGTAGACGGTAACTGGGATCCTGTCAGGTGACCCCTCCAGAGCTCAGATTCCCTGTCACCATGTGCTCATGATGCCTTCACCACTGCCCACCAAGAAGGGCATCACACTGCCCTCCCCATTTCCCAAGGGGCTCCCACCTTTCTCCCCAGTCTCGCCCAGTGAGTCACACCCTGAGTTGTGGCCCATGATGTGCTTCTGCTCAACTGGACAGGCCTGGGCCTCAGTGTCTGCATCTGCAGAATTGGGTGCTGCCCAGAGAGCCCGTGAGGGCCAGCGGTATCATGTCCACGAGTGTGCTTAGAGGAGGTGCTTCTCAGTGGCCAGGAGGAGCCCAACTGGAGTGTGTGTGTGTGTGTGTGTGTGTGTGTGTGTGTGTGTGTGTGTGTGTGTGACAGAGAGAGACAGAGAGAGACAGAGACAGAGAGAGACAGAGAGGAAGAAGGACGGGGATGAAGCCAGCAGGGTGGCTGCCCTCTGTGTTCCCAGCCCAGCTGCCCTGTCTGTCCCTCCTGCCCCTCAGAGACCCAGGAGTGCCTTGGAGCGCCTGTACTCAGGGGACCACCAGCGGGGCAAGATGAGCGCGGAGGAGCAGCTTGAGCGCATGAAGCGGCACCAGAAGGCGCTGGTCCGGGAGCGCAAGAGGACGCTGAGCCAAGGAGAGAGGACGGGTCTGCCCTCGTCCCGCTACCTCGGCCAACCACTCCCTGGAGATCTCGGCTCAGTATGTTAGGAGGGTCCAGGCAGGCGGGGCTGGGACAGGGAGCAGAGCTTCCCCGAGTCCCCCAGACACAAGCACTTCTCAGCGCCGAGGGAGTGGGCTGTCGACCTGGATGGCTCAGAGAACACCCCCACGGGCTGTGTGTCCACAAGCCGGGACGCATGTGTGACTTGGTCAGAGGGCGCCCCGGAACTAGAGCAGGAACGAGGATGTCACTGCAGGAGCCCAGGAGCCAGAGAGAACGTCCACAGTCAGTTCTGCAGTCGAGCTTGAGGGAGGCCTTTTTAAGCATTTGGAGTCTCTCAGCTGAACCAAGGACTTGGGAAGTACAGGGTTCGAGGAGTGGAGGAGAAAGGTGGTGCTATGATTTGAGGAGGAGGAGTGCAAGCCAACCAGCCTCCCAGACCTCCAAGCGGGTGCCCTGTGGGGCAGCTGAGCAGAGGGTGGTGGCCCTCACCTCTGAGGACTGGGGCTCTCCCACCACCACGGTGCTGACGGGCCTCCCCATGCCCCAGGAGAGCCGGGGCATCTGCTGCCCCCTGGTGGTGCTTCCAGGCACTGCACCCTGCCCACAGTCGCCTTAGGTCCCTTTTGGAAACATTCCATTTGACTTTTCCCTGTTGTTTGAAATCAAATGTTTCCCTAGACCTCTAGCCTGACTGCTCTTCCCCTAATTCATTGCACAAGCTCTTTTGCTTTTAGCGTTACCGCTCATTGCCTCTCTAATCCTGCCTGATTGTGTCTACAGACGCTTCTAATTTGCATCAACCATTCTCTAACTGGCCTGTGCTCTTGTTACCAGGCTTATAATAGCAGCTCTTCTCTCCGTAGCCTAGTGAGCACTCCCATGTGTGATTCACCTTTCTGCCGCCCCCTTTATGCAGGCTTACTGACTCATAATTCCCTTATCCCAAAAGCTGCCCCACAAGTTTGAGCCAGCCCCACTGCCTGAGGGCCGTGGTCATTGTCAGAGGTCTGGGCATGATGAATTTATCAAAGTCCGTGCCTCACATCTGGACAGTAGACACAGACTTCAGAGATTGCATGTTGGAATAAATTCTGCCAAGTCTGAGGTGGTTCAGTTTTAATTCCTCCGGCCCCATCGGCACAATTTCTTACGGAAAACTTTTTGTGTTTCTAGTATTTAATAACTTGAACGGGTAGCAAGATACATTATGATCTGTATTCAGAGGGCCTCTCTGCAGCTGTTAGCTCAGACACCAAAGGGGTAAGACCCAGGATACTCATATCCTGAAAAGCTGCAAAGCCAGTAACTTTTAAACTTTATAAGTAAGTGTCATATGAGGTAAAACTGACTTTTCACAACCTGATGTCTCAAATGTAGAAAAATGATCTAAAAATCGTAACTTGAATACCTTGTAATTTTTCTTTTTAAGAAAAAAGACTTGTGTAAGTCTCTGCCTCAGCGCCAATAAACGTGTTGCTTAATGATAATGGATTGGCGTGGTTCTTCCCCAGGATACATTGTAGAGTCCAGTGAACTTTTTCTGTTTGTGGAAACAATCAGGCTGGGTTTATGTGAGGTCTTGTCTCTCTTTGGGGCACTGGTGAGCGTGTAAGAAAATGTGTGTTTTCTTTGTGAATCATGAAATTAATTTTTCATCCCTGAATCTTCAACTGCCTAATCCTTTTACACTTTAATTGGAAACCATCACCTAAAAGCGATTACGTTGACGTAGAGTCAGTATGGAGAGCTTGTGCACGAATGGGTGAAATGTGCTGCTACGGCCGTGGGTTTGGGGCTTGGGTGAGTGCGGGCTTGAGGGGGCATTAAAGACAACGGTGACCACTTGGGGCTCTGTGAGGCGGGTGGGGTGGGAAGGAGAAGGCAACCTGGGATGGAGAAGCGTCTGCTAGGCTTCTGCTCAAGAAAAGGGAGGCTTTGGGCCCGTTCCCTCCTCTCAACAACCTGCTCAGCGTCGAGGCCTGTGGGGATGCAGGCCACAGGTGATTAGGAAGGCCGCGGCGGAGTCAAACCGTTGTGCTGGGATCTTAAAGTGGCTGGGTTAGAGTTTCCCTCTGTGAAGCCTGCTTGTTACAGAGTTGGAATTGTTGCATTTGATTTAGCATTTAAATTTTACATGTGTTTGGTTTTTCTAACTTAAAACATCTGCCCCAAATAGCTGCGTGATACGCAACAGCTTATCGGCCTCCCTGGCCGCAAGCTGCTCCTGCTTGCACCTCCCCAGTCCCACCGTGAGGGCATTATTCCCCTCCCTTAACTGTGTCCTACTGGGACTGCCCACTAGAGAGGCTCTTGGCTATTCCACTTGCTTACCAGGGCCTCAGAGGGTTTGTTTCGCCCATTGTTTCTGAGCTGGAACAACATATGGCTCCCGAACCAGAAGGGCTTCCGTGATCTGTCATGCAACAGATGCGGCAAACCCCTTCTCTTGAGCTCTGTCCCAGCTTCTGTTTTAGGGTCACCTTCTTGGACCTGGGAGCCTCCTGTATCCCTGGGGACCCTTGTGAGTCTGAAGTCGTGGATCTTAGACCCGTGCCCGGGAGGTTTGGACACTTTGGGGCCCATATCAGAGAGAAATCAGCAGTCTGGAGTCCGGCTGTATCAAAGGGGCAGAGGCCTTGTTCTCTGTATCACGGAGTTTCAGAACACAGCAGAGACCATCCGTGTCACAGGATAGCTGCTGCCTTGTTTTAGGGATGAGGTTGAGGTCCATGGTCACACAGCTTTTCCCTAATGAGTCACAGGCCCATCTTCCCAAGGACCCCAGTGCCTGCAAGACCTACCCAAAAGGGATAGCCAGGAAGTGACTACATTTCACCCTCTTGTTCTGTTACCAGTGGAAGCGCGAGCAGGACTTTGACCTGCAGCTGCTGGAACGGGCCGTACAAGGGGACAGGAAGGACAAGGAGGAGAATGGCTGGCTGAAGGTGCAGGCTATGCCTGTCACTGAGTTGGACCTGGAACCACAAGACTATGACGTGGACATCAGCAGAGAGGTGAGGGCAGGGGCTTCCTTCACGCTGCCCCCAGGAGGCCCAGCCTTCAGACGCCAGCCTGACCAACCCTCCCAGGGGCATGGAGCGGGGGGGTGGGGGGGGGTCGGAGGTTGGGTTGTTGCCCTGAATAAGGACAGGCTCCGTTTCGGTGTGGCCCAGGAGGATGGATGAACAGCACCTGGAGGTAGTAAGAGGAGACCAGACATTTTGATGCAGGTTCAGAGCTGTCTCTCTTTGTAATTTGTGGCAAGTCATTTAACTTCTCTGTGCCTCAGTTTCCTCAGCAGTAATGTGGGTTGTGGGGAGGGTTAAGTGACTCAGCACATTGCCCGAACGATTAGCAATGATCAGAAAGCTGTGAGCACAGGTCCTGGCACATAGTAGGCATGTAATGAGGTAGTTGTTACTGTTAGCATATGTTCCCTGGAAAACCAGGGGTTGGTCTTGCATCTGGCCAGTCAGGCCAATTTGGGCAATCAGACTTGGGGGAAAGGCAGGGCAGGTTTAGAAATCACAGGTGAAATATCCAGCCATGGCAGAGGCTAGGAGACCTGGATAGGTCTGGTCTGGGTTCTTTCGCCCTCTGGTGGCTCAAACGCATCATGGCCGGGCAGGCCCAGAAAAGCAAGTAACCGCAGTCAGGACCGTCTCTTACCCAAGGGAAGAGAAAGGGAGTCAGAGCGTGACACACTTAGGGTCTTCAAGTCATAGGGTGGTCTCCTGTGGCCTATGTTGTGCCATTTGTAAGCTCTGTAGAGCAGTGTCTTTGGCTGTTTGGTTCACCTTTGTGCACCCAGCACCAGGCCTGGCACACAGTAGATGCTCTGTAAATATTTGCTGAATGACGGCTCTGTTGAATGAAGTGCACAGTGGCCCACAGATATCCCAAACACATTTGTATGAGGACTTGGCCTGGCCTGAAACTGCATGAGACGAAATGCTCTCACCACATGAAGGATAGATCAGACAGGATGGGGGCAAACAGACGCCTGTGGAGTCGCTGGGTTCTGGGATCAGCAGGGGCTCCAGGGTTTAACGAGGTTGGTCCCCTGCCTTCAGACCTTTTCCCTTTGGCACCTCTGAAACAGCCAAAGGTCCGTGCTTTCTCAGGTCCACAAAAGAAGCTTCTACACACTGCCTTGGCAATGGAAGTGCATTTTGCGGTGTCCTAATTGGCCTGCCAGCCAGGGGAAAAAGTTCTTCCTTATCTCTAACCTAAATCCCTCCTGCTACAATGTAATCTGCTTCCTTCCTGGGCATCTGCCCTCATGGGAAATAACAGAAAAGAGCTTATTTCTTGCCATCTTTCACCAGAATGAAAGGTCTGCATGGGCTTAAATTCAAGTCCAGATTTGCCCTGGGATTGGATTTAGCTTGTTTTTGGAAGTTTCAATCAACCCCATTTTAATGTAGTTCAAGGAAGAAAAAAATTCCCTGAGGTGTGTGCAAAAGTTGCCTTTAGCGCTCTTGGCCCACGTAAAGGTTCACCAAGCTGAGGTTGCTGTTGGGTTTGTGTGAGACACTGGTGAGGGGAGGAGCTGGGGTCATTTTCCTCTTGAGAGCAGTAGATTCAATGTGGCTGCCTCCTGTCTGGGTCTTTTGTAGGGGTAGAAAGCACCATCACTTTCTTTCATCCCTCCACCCAGCCACCCAGACACCCATCCAAGGAGTGTTTGCTGAAGGGCTGCTAAGTACCAAGTCCCTGCTCTAGACAGTGGAGAAACAAACAGGAAATGGGAGGGAGTGGCAGGGGTGGGTGGATGGGAGAAGGAGGGTCAGGGAAGCTTTCTGGAGGTGAGGTTGGGAGGATGAGAA
Organism: Delphinapterus leucas; assembly: GCF_059928025.1. NCBI lineage: Eukaryota > Metazoa > Chordata > Mammalia > Artiodactyla > Monodontidae > Delphinapterus > Delphinapterus leucas. Next base: position 38,919,916 of record NC_143135.1, read on the forward strand.
AGAGGCCATGGAGCCCAAGGAAGGAGAATCCCAGGCAGAGGAAAGAGTAGGGGCCGAGGTGGGTCAGTGTGGCTGGAGAGGTCAGATCACATCAAGGGTAGCTTTTAGGGTGATCATTTGTATCCTCAGGGCTTACTGGTCTAGTTATTTCGCCTTCCCCCTTCCCTTCCCTTGGCCTGTAGGAGGTTGCCTGGTACGGTAGATAGCACATGGGCTTTGGAGTCAGACCCAGATTCAGATCGGGACTGCACAGTGAACTGCCACTGTGATCTTAGCAAGTCACTGAAGTCTGCGGGCTCCTCCGCGTGCCTCATGGCGGGGGACAGGATGGGGGGAGCAGGTCTCAAACCCAACATCTGTGCCTCCCACCACCTTTCCTCAGCTCTCCAAACCAGAGAAGGTCTCCATCCCCGAGCGTTACGTGGAGCTGGATCCTGAAGACCCGCCCAGCCTGGAGGAGCTGCAGGCGCGGTACCGCAAGGCCGAGAAGATCCGTAACATTCTTACCCGGTCCAGGTCAGCCCTCCTGCTGCCTGAGCCCTGACGACCCGCTAGGCCGACCCCAGGGGTGTCTCAGCTGAATGGGCCCTGGGCTGGGCTGGCCGGGGAGTGTGTCTTGTCAGGCCTCCGTCTCAGACAAGCACTGCTCATGGTACGGAGCAGGCCGGCTCTCAGCACGTCACCCGCAGATCAGCGAGGGAGCTTGCCCAGGTCATCCGGGAGGTCTAAAGCACTCAGAGGGCCATACTAGGCCCTTGGCCCCAAATCTGGGTCCCGTGGCCCTGGCAAGCGTGGGGAGTGGAGCCAAGTGTGGTGGTGAAGTGGACACAGTTGGAGATAGGCCCCAAGGACGGCCCTCCCAGCCTTAGGGCCCATGTTCCCTCACACAGACCCCCAGACCACAGCCAGGGGCCGAGCCTTGTCCTGAGGTGCCAGAGGCCTTGCCCACATCCCTGGAGGCCAGGATGGTAGCCTCAGAAACGTAAACTGGGTATTTGAGGGCCTCCCTTTCAGAGAGCGGTTAGCCTTTTCCCGTCTGGATTTAATAGGAGCTTAGAGCTGGAACTCTTATCTTGAGGTCTGTGATCCACCAAAGGAGGAACAAAGCTGTGACTAGGTGTTTGGGGAGAAGCATGTGCACCTTTGTCTGGAGAGAAGGTGCACCATTTTTATCTGATGCCCCCAAAAGGGTGAGATCCTCCGGCCAGGGAGACCCTGCTCTCCTGAGGCAGGTGCCTGGGGGTGGCGAGGCCCACAGCCTGCTTTCTGGCTCTCCCACAGCATGTGCAACCTGCAGCCGGTGTCCGGCCAGGACCGGGACGGCGTGGCCGACCTGGACTCGCAGCTGCAGGCGCAGGAGCGCATCATCAACATCTCCTACGCCCTGGCCTCAGAGGCCTCCCAGCGCAGCAAGCAGGTGGCAGGTGAGGCCCTGGGGACAGCCTCTGAGGCTGGGCCACACCCCCTGCTCCTTGGGCTCAGGGCCTGGCATGGCCTGTCGGGGTCAGTGGAAAAGCAGGCGTCAGGCTCGCTAGTTGAGGGACAGTGGTATGTTCCCCTGTCCCAGGCGCACTGCAGGGCTTGCGAGGGGGACTGGGGCTCAGGAGTGTCCCGGGAGAGGGTGTACAGCTCATTCTTAAATCTTCGGAGTGGTACTGCTATTCCGCTTTCTCTGAGGTTGTGGGTTGGGAACAGGTTTTTCCTGTTCTCCCGAGCTAAGGGGTCAAGGCTAAGGTTTCTGGCCTCACGAAAAAGGGGCAGGAAAGCCTTTTGGTGCTTGGATTTCTTGCCGGGACAAGGCAGAATGGGGCCCCTCTAACCCTCCCTGGGGTCCATGCTTTGGTTCCCAAATCAAAGTCACTGTTCACCTATCAGAGTGGCCTGTGCCAGAAAGCAGGACTTGGGAAGTGGGACTTTGCTGTCCAGTGGGAAAAAAATAGCACCATGGGATGGGAGGGTGTGTGTGTGTGCGCGCGCGCGTGCGCCAGGAAGGAGACTCCTGGCTCCTCTCCCCACCCACATGTGCCCCCGCTGTGTGAGCTCTCACAGTTCACCTAGTGCTGTTTCTCCCCAGATGCAGCCGCCACTGCATGTCTAGGTGGTGCCCTTGGCCAGGTGTGAGAGGGGTGGTCATAGAGCCTGAAGTGGGGTCACAGTCCCCACCAGTCCTCCAGCCCTGTCCAAAGGGTCTAGAAGTGACCACGGGTGGGGCCTGCTGGACCTTGAAGTGGCTGGCCCTGGGAAGCAGAACCATGGGTATGACCGAGGACAAGGGGCAGCCTGTTCTCTGTCTCCCAGCTCGGATCCCGTACAGGGTCGCTGAAGTCCCTGCTGTTCTGACTCCCCTGAGGACATGTGCGTGGGCTGAGAGGGGGTCTCCCTTGGGGAGACAGCAGACGGCGTTCCCGGGCCCCTCCTCATAATGATCCTGGGGCTCCCTGAGCCCATCGTGGCGATTTTGAATTCCTTCCCATGTCCAGGGCTCTAGCAGGGGCACCTTCCCTGCCATAAAGTGCCCTCCTCTCTGGCCTGTGCTTGCTCTACCTATGTGGACCTACTGTCCTCGGCTTCCTTAACCACCAGCAGGCGAGCGTGCCCCGGACCTGACACCCGCAGTCACGTCCCTGCTCAGTGGCCACCTTTGCTGCAGCCTTTGCTCACTCTTGCTCCCTCTCTCCAGCTCAGAGACATTTCTGGGAACTGCAGGCCAGACCCCCGCCAGGCCCCATGGATATGCCCCCGCAAGCCCAGGCCGTTAGTGGTGGGCAGCGGGGCCCACGGCACCCCGGCCCTGCCGCTCAGGGCGTCTGGTGCTGCAGGAGCAGACGAGGAACCTAACGCACCACTTAATTCCTGTCTGCCCGTCTAGCGCAGCATCTGGCCCTCCTCCCGCCTAAAGCCCCCCTGTCCTCCAGGACGGTGCCACCTTACCCCCCCTTAAGCAACGGACTCCACTACACCTTTGTCTAACACCTTTCAAGTAAGAGCCCCCCTCCTGGCGTGGCCCCTCACCTGGCGCTGAGCATGTCCCCTCCCCTCTGCTGCTGAGATGATTGCAGTGCCACCTGCTGACGCTTCCTTCCATGGGCAAAGCGGCCGCTGGGGAGACCCCTCCTGGACCGGTAGGCAGGTTGGGGGCTGATGATTTTTAGGGACTCAATGTTCAGCGGCTCCGATACAGTAGAGACAGTGTGATCCAAGCCCCCTTGCTCCCTGAAATCTCAGGAGGCAGAGCTGCGCCCCTTCCCGCCCCGCTGTCCTTCCTGCAGGCGGCCCAGTGCCCCAGGGGACCAGGGCAGGCCAGACGGCCAGCGTGGGAAGGAGGGGCGGTGGCTGCGAAGGACGAATTAGATCATGGCCTCTCCCCGTCAGGGCTTTGACCAAAGAAATTGAAGAACCGGGAGCCTAGAAAAGCCAGTTTTACAGATGAGAACGCGGGCCCTGTGAGGGGTGGGGGCTCATTCCAGCCACAAGGGAAGCTTCAGGAGGAGGCTGCCCGGGCTGATGGCCCTCACCCCTGCGGAACATTCCAGCACCACCCCTTCTGAGTCCTCCCCATGTGGGCGTTTACTGGTGAGAGGAGGCAGCGTGGGAGTAGGGAGGGAGTGCTGGGCCAGGAGTCGGGAGGCTGGGGCCAAGTCCAGGCTGTTGTTCTGAGTTCTTGGCTGTTGTCTCACCTGGATGGGGAGGGCGGATCAGGAGTCTCAGCAGCCCTTTCCCTGATGTTCCACTTCGTACGACTGTGTAGGGCTTCCCCTCTCATCGCTCTATGCACGCTTACGGTTAACGTTGCTGAGCGCCTACTCCATGCCAGGCATCGTGCTGATCATCTCCTTTGACGACAACCCAATGGAGATATTCACCCCGTTTTACAGATGAGGAAGCGCAGCTCAGAGACCCTGAGGGACTTGCCCAAGGAGTTGCGGCTGTGTCAGAGCCAGGGTTCGAACCCCTTCTGTGCGAGTTCAGAGCCTCTGTTCTCCATTGCCACCCTGGGCCCACCTGGGCCACCTCCATTGGCCCACCTGGGCCACCCCTGGGGGCTCTAGATGTTTGGAGAAGGGAGTGCAGTGAGGGATGGCGGTGTGTGGTCGGGACGGAGGCATGATCTTGGGCGAGTGTCCACCCGCCTGGGCGCTTCGCTGTCCTGAGGGTGGCAGGAGGAAGTCGGCCTGTTGGGCCAGGCTCTCGGGAGGTGTGAAGTAGGGGCCTCGTGACTGAGGAACCCCAGGGGATGCTCCAGCCAGGTCTTGTAAAGGCTGCAGGGTCTTCTGGGGCCGCGGGATGGCGTATGGTTTTCTCCTGGAGATCCGCGTGTGGTGACACCACCCCAGGCCACAGAGAGGCGGAGGAGAGGCTCTGTTCCTCTCTGCTTTTAGTGCCCCTGCGGCCATGAGATAGGCCGCTAATGCTCTTTTCAGAGCACACACACATTTCCTTGTACCCTTCCGGCACCCTCATTAGGAGATTGGTACAGTCACCCTGTTTTTAGATTAAGAAAACGAGGCCCATGAAGGCTGAGAGAGTTACCCAGAGTCCCTCAGCAAATGAAGGGCAGGGCCAGAACTGGACCCCAGAGTCCTCTTTGCTCAGGCCTTCTGCCCTATCAGAGCAGGGACCCAGTCTAGGGGCCAGCATGTGTCTGGCAAACTTCCTAGAAGTGATGAGGGTGGAGGAAAGGTGGGACGCCCGTTAGTCCTCGAAGCCGAGGGTCCCCCAGCAGCGGCCGCATTGCCCCAGCCCCCTGCTCTGCTGTTCTCTGTCTTGTCAGCCTGCCATTCCCTGTCACGTGTGCACAGACATGCCCACCGCCTGCTCCCCAGACGTGGGCTGGGGTCCTGCCAGCCTCTCATTGTCTCCTGTGCTTTTTGCCAGCCCAGGCAGTGACTGACCCGTGATCCAGCGTGCAGAGAAGTCTGGAGCCAGGGGCCAGTGGAACCAGTTTCCTCCAAGAAGATTGATCCTTCTTCCCCTTCCAGCTGAGCCGGGGTTGAGGCTGGAGGGCAGAGCACCACCAGCTGTGGGGCATTCACCACAGGGCTAGGGCCTAACACCCACGCTTGTTTTAGTTCAGACTCCTTTTTACATGTGACAAAGGCACTTTTAATACACACTGTAAAATACTGACTCTGTATTTTAGAATCAGGCTGTATTTTATAATGTTCACCTCAAGGGCCGAGTGGCTGAGAAGGTGAGGATGCAGGATTTTGGAGCTGCACATACAGATCCAGGTACCGTTTGGGTGGTGGGTGTGGGTGGGAACCGAAGGGCAGGGTGAGCAGAGGCCAGTCCAGCATCTGCTGAACTCAGGTGAGGTTGGATTGGAGATGTACTTCCAGTGGATTCCAGCGTTGGGCTCATTGGTGTGTTGTCCAGGGCAGTGATCAGCTGACCCTGACCTGGCCTGATGACCAGCTCTGTAGGGTGAAACTCCACCGAGCTGGCACGTGGAGCCTCGGCCTTGGGTCTGGCTTAGGCCCAAAGGTGTGTCCAAGAACATTGGTTCCCAACCTGCCCATGAGGTTCTCTCAGCAAAGGGCTCTTCAAAAAATACAAAAACAGTTCGCTGTAATTAAAAAAAAAAAAACAAAAAACACTTTGAAATACAGACAAGGTGAGAAGAAACACCTTTGATTTGTATCATAAGCAATAAACGTCACACTGGGTGGCATCTACCTACAACTCCCCGAGTCCGCACTAGGCTGTGATAGGTATCCTGGGCTCGTTGTGGCTGGCCCCTGAGAACACAGGTCAGCCTACCCAGGACTTGGGTCAGGTGGCAGGTGGGCAGGCAGTGGGCCCCTACCCTCCCTCATGGCCAGCAGGGCCATGATGACAGGACTATGACTTGACTTCCAGCCTAAAACGGGGAGGGCGCTGTTAAGCCAGGCGCAGTGTTTGTGGCCCTTTATGTAAGTCATGATATTCTGCATTTGGAAAATGAAGTTGGAAGAAAACAAAAAACAACTCCATTGGGTGGAGCCACACTTTAAATGAAAATTTGTCTTTGACTATGGTCAGAAAAATAATCTTGAATATATTTAGAAGTTGCCGTCTATTTTTAACTAACTCCATATGCTGCCAGTATCAACTTCATGACATTTGCCAAAATAAGATTTTATTTTTGCCTTTATAAGATTTTGTTGGAAAAAATGAAATGACTATTTTGCAAGAAAAAGTTAATTTAAATAAAACTGTAATGGTTTGCAAAAAAAAAAAACATGTGATGTACAGATTAAACTATTAACCTGATATGCTTCCTGCTTTTTGCTGCCTATATTCTCCTGAGTGGCCTGTGTTAGGTTTTTTTCCGTTTCCTTGGAAAACCCCCAGTGTCAGCTCTGGATCCTGCGGTGTTCACCTATGAAGTCTCTCCTGATGACAGTTCCATGACACGTGATTGACTCTGGAGGCCTGAGGGAGGAAGGCCTGCGCACTTGGGCCTTTGGCTGGGCTTCAGCAGCCGCTCAGGATGGCCCCCCACCTCGCCCCCGCCCGGCTGAGGGGCCGCCGGGCTGTGGACTTCTGTGCGGGGCTGGTTTGGCAGGCGGTCTGCAATCCCAGACAAAGGGAGGGACTCCGCAGGCCCTCTTCCAGCCCACACGCCTCCAGCTCGTTCCAATGAGGCGGGTTAGTGACGGACCATTGCAAGCTGGACTTGTGTTTAATTCGTTTTGACTTGTGATATGTGCTTAAAACAGAAGGCAGGAGGCCAGTTCAGTTTAGGGATGCGTGCGCTTCCAAGTTTGTTGCTATGGCAGTTTTTCTCTGTTGCCAAGAAGGGCGCCCTCAGTTTAGAGTGACTTTCCAACTAGTTAAACTGGAGAAAATAGATACCAAGGCATTCCAAAGAGGGATTGCTGCTGCTTTTTTAGCTACTGCTCTCCTTTTGAATTTTAAAATGAAAAATACTCTCTGGTTTTAAGCATTACTTGGAGCCATCTCCATAACCTATGAAAGGGAGGCAGGGGCGGTGGGGAGGAGGGTTTGTCCATAACTGAGTGCAAGGCAAGAAAAAAGGTACAGGAGGCCCCCCTGCCCCACAGGGTGACTCCTGCCGGGAGGAGGGGTAGCCTGTTCTGTAAGAATTGTGGCCCAAATTTCAAACAGAGAGGGTGACAGGCCCTCACGTCAGACTTCATGGAGAGCACGCGTGATCTGGAAAAGGCACCCTCTGGCTATGTCACGTGTGAGCAGGCGCATGGCCCGGCCCCCTTCTCCGCCCCCTGGAGAGGACTCGTTACCTGAGGTAAGATGCCATCTGCGTAAGGACCGGCTGACCAGGGACCCTCCAGGTGGGGGGGGGCCACTGGGAAACCCCACGTGGCCCAACGATTCCGGCTTTGCTTCTTTACCGGGACCCACGGGGCCTGAGCAGAGTTTGAAACGATGGGATTGCAGTCAGCAGAGGGGGCATGAGCATGCTTCAGCACCCCTGCTGACATCCATTCCTGACTTTAACTCTAACCCAGGTCCCGGTCGAGCCCAGTATGTCTATCTTATTTGAGCAAGAACCAACAAGAACATTTTAGGATCTAGTATTAACAGGGGTTGGGAATAATCTTTTCCTAATGCCCACTTGACCCTTCTGAACTGCCCAGATTCTCAACATGTCCAGGGTGTTGTTTAAATGATTGAAGTTGAGATGTGTGTACATTTGTGAGTGCACGTGAGGCAGATGTGCCCAGACTGATGCGGGTGTTGAAAGTAGGCCTTTTGTTTGCTCCCTTGCATTCACTTTTCTGCCCGCCTTTGTGTCTGGCTGGGGGGATGGGATCCGCAACTAGTCCCTTCTCCCTCTGACCCCTTGGCCACCTTCACTTAAGCTGGGTTCTAGAATTCTCCTGGCTGTTGTAGGTTGCAGCCTAAGGCCAGGGAAACCTCCATCTGCCCAAGGTCAGCTTGGGGATAGAAGGCATGGGGGGTGGAGTGGATGTGGACCCTGACTCAGCTGGACAAGAGCCCATTTTAGGCTTTGGGAGTTTCCCCCAGCTACGGTACAGAACTCTACGGCAAATCCTTTTGTGTTCGCACCAAGGGCGGGAAAGAAGCAGCGGAGTATTTGCCTAATCCACAGATCACATCTCTGAGATGAGGCAGGCAAATGCTGGGAGCCCTCTGCTTCCGATTCAGCATCAGACACCGGGGCACATGAGGGACTTTGCCCATGTGGGTTGCGTGCCGTTACGAAAAGAACAAAGAGACGAGGCTGGGGGGGATGTGAAAAATGGCAGCCCCTCCCGGCCCGGTAAACACGCCATTGCTTTGCCATCTCCACTCCAAAGGCTACCACTTTCATTGCTCTCCGAGCAAAGAAACCTTTCTTCAGAGCGAGTGGCAGGGTACAAAGGCAGAGTACAAAATGTGCACACATCACAGTCCCCGCAATTCTGTTTGAACAAGCATATTGATTGGGTCTGACCTTGTTACATTTTTTTCCTATTATTTGAAAAGGTGCATCTAAGTGTAGTGAATTGAACCAGCGGAACTGAACTTTCCATGAAAACTTCTCGAGGTATTTCTTTAGTTCAAAGCTTTTGAATTTTAAAGGGCATTTTTAATACGAGTCTGTTGAGTATTCTCTGCCACAGCCCAACAAGGGATGTTAAATGCATATGAGGATGGAGCGAGGGCACCCGTGGGGTGGACGTGCCCACACAGCGGAGGGTGGTTGGAGGGTGCAGGCCAGCCCAGGAAGGGCTAAGCTTTGGGGGGAGAGGCCGAGCCTGTGGAGCAGCACACACAGACCCCAAAAAGGATCTCTCTGAGCTCACTGGGGACAGCTTAGGAGACAGGGAAGAGGTTTCCCAGCTGAGCTTCTCAAAGGCTTTTATGTGGAGAGCTGAGAAGTACTTGCTAGGGGCCCCTTCTGATGGGCGAGGGTTTTGTCCTTGGGAATAAGGGACTCCTTACTCAGCCACTTGCTTTCTCTTACACTGTGTTTTAGAACTGAGAAGGAATAAGAGGCACAGCCCCTTGGCTGAGGTCACAGAGTCAGAAAAGAAGCTGCCACTGTCCTCAGCCCTTGACATCACTTAACAATTGCAGGTGCTTTCCTGCTGAGCCCTGAGCTGCATCCCAATCCTCGACTGATCTGACGTCTTAGGACGTTTTGCTGATCGTGTGGGCCACAGCTGTGGTCCCTCTTGCCATCCTGGCCTGGGCCCTTGAAAGCATCCGGAGTCGCATTTTCCCTCCACACAAGGGGCCTCTTCTGGCCCACTGAAGGCACACAGCCGCCGCCTTTGAGTGAGTTCCAAGGGTCTGTTTGCCTCCGGAGGCCTCTTGGATCTAGAAAGCACCTCCTTTCTAGACCCAGAATTTGAGATCAGAGGCAGAATCATCCCAGGGAGGAGCTGGAAAATCAGGTCCTGTGCTGGAAGAACCCAGGACTTGGGCATCTCAGCAAAATCCTTTCAGTGTCCTTGCCAAATCTCCAGCCTAGAAGATTGGCCTGGGAAGGTCAAAACGGGGTCAGAATAGCAGTAACAAATGGTAGAAGATACCCAGTCTTCTCTGCCGACAACTGGGGACACCAGCCCCATTCAGATTCCTTCTACCTCTTGTGGGAGCCCGCAAGGGTGTCTCACGTACACTCTGAAATTAGTGTTTTTGGCTGTCACTTTTGGGCCTTCCTGCTGTTATCTGTGTTTCCTGAGGCCACACTACCCAGTGGACACCAGTGAAGTTCCACTGACAGTAAAAACTCAGGTTTCATGGCCGCTGCCCGCTTCTGCTCACAATGAGGGTCCAGGTCCTGTGCCCATGTCTCCCCAGTCATTTCTGGGGTCCCCAGGCATATCTTACATGAGCTCACCACTGGCCTCTCAAGCTGCAGTTCTTCCACTTGCAGCTCCTGGATGTCGTCAAGCCATGAAGCCACTGCCTGCGCCCCAGGGGGACCGTCCCTGCCCAGCTCACAGCCCTCTCCCGGCGCTGCAGACCCTCGAAGTGCCTGATGAGTGTGTCCCACCGTGAGTCCTCCCTGGCCAAGCCCAGGCTGCACTCTGCATGCACGTAGGAGAACTTGTGCTCCCTAATTCTGTGTCTCTCGGGTCCCAGAGCAGGTTTTGTGCGCTCTGGTTCACCCAGAGCCCTGGGGAGAGCCACTTCTTCAAGCTTCTGCTCAGGTCCCCTGTCTGTGGGGCTCAGACACGTTCTCTATGTTTCCTCCTCCCTCACCCCAAATAACAATTTGTTATTTCTTATGATTCTCCAACCTGGGCTGGGCTCAGCTGGGCAGGTCTTCTGCTCCATGTGGTGAGGGGGGACTGGGGTGTCCGGGGTGGTTTCCTCACTCACATGTCTGGCACCCCAGCTGGGATGGCTTGGGGAGCTGGGAGCTGGCTGGGCATCTCCGTCTCTCCACACGGCCTCCCCACGTGGCTGCTCCGTCTTACAGTGTGAAGGTCTCGGGGTAGTTGGACTTTTTACCTGAGCTGGCTTCCAAGGGCAGCAAAGCTGCCAGGCCTTTTGAAGCGTAGATCTGGAATTGGCACAGGGTGACTTCCTCCACATTCTCTTGACCAAGGCCAGGCACAGGCCAGCCTCCTTAAAGGGGAGGGAAATAGATTCTACCCCTTGATGGGTGGAGTGGCGTGCACATGCAGACGGAGGGGATGGACGGCGGCCGTCTTGGAGACTGTCTACCACAGGACTCCTTCCTCATTCTACAGCCACTGAAGCATTTAACAGCCAGTGCAGTCGCCCCAGCTTTCTCTTCCCCTGTAGTGGACACCTGGGAGCCACATATTCTGGATGGAGTAACCACAGGATGCAAGCCAACTGGTCCTAAATCTTCACTTGGAAGGGGACTACCCAGCAGAGGCCCTGAGGCCCACGGCTCACTTCGCATGAGTGAGAAATAAACTTTGATGTATTCATCCTCTGGGACTTTAGGCTTTATTTTCTACTGTTGCACAATCTAGCCTACCCAGGTTGTAGGTATCATTATCCCTGTACTACATATGAGAAAACTGAGGCATGTTGGTTCCATGACTAGTCAGAGACTGAGTTGAAGCTGGAGCTTGTATCTGACTCCAGAGAGCCTTTAACCACTGCATTGGCTGCTGTTACCCTGGGAAGAGGAGATGGTGGGGGAAGACAGTCCTGTGGGCCTGGATTCTGGATCACTTGAAATAGCATTGCCTGTGGTGAGGACAGAGAGCTCACGGACAGCATGAAGAGAGACCCACAGGGAAGCGCCTAACACAGTGCCTGGTGAGCAGGAGGTGCTCAGCTCAGCGAAGGTAAGCTGCGCCCACGGCCATGATTTGACAGCCTGGGGATCCCATGAAGGGGCATTACTTCGGCTCACTTAACCCGGCCATTGGTCCCTGGGCTTTGCAGCTCAGAAACTGGATTTGTCACCACCAAGAGCAGGGCTGTCTCTCAGGGCTATGTTCACAGTGACTGGGCTCAGGAGGCACATGGAGGAAACCGAGTGAGAGCCCAACTGTCAAGCTACTGTGTTCACTGCCATGTGCCCTGCCCCCACCCCTGTTGCTCCAGGGGCCAAGTCTTTCTTGGAAGGTGGCCTGGCAGTCTCGGGACCAGTCTTGAAGAATCCTGGTGTCCCTGAGCAGCACACTGAGCAGCCTGAGGTCCCACCTCCACTGCAGGATGCCCCCATTCCACAGACCTGGGGCCCACATTTCCAGACCAGGGCTTCCTCTCTCAGGATAGAATAAGATGGCACTGACCCTCAGGTGCCCCCCTTTCTCTGTGACCATGGCTGGCCAGTCCCTTTTTAGGAGATTGACCTCATAGAAAGGAGACCTGGCACAGCAGAAAGAATGAAAGAAGGGAGGGAGGGAGGGAGGGAGGGAGGAAAGAAAGAGAAGGAAAGAAATAATTTTTTATTTTTTTAAAAAAGAAAATGCTAAGCATGGTTCCTGGCCCCATAGGAAGCACTAGAAAAAATATGGCATATAAGTTCTCATTTACCTACATTTAAGTTATAATTATTTAACACATACCACATTCTCATTCTTTGTTTACTTGTTTATTGCCTGTCTCCCTCACAAGAATATGAGCTTGCTAAGAGAAATAATTCGTTGAATGAATGAGAGAATGAAAGAAGTCAAGGGCTGTTGCCCAGGGAGCCTTCTCTCTTTTTCAGATGGTTTTGCCTCTCTCTGCTCTGTTGCACTTTTTATACTCTAGCCCCCAGAGAGCATCCCTAGTACCCTATTTTTAAGTTCCTTGAGTAGTAGGTAAGAGCAGGAGTTGTGGAATGCAAATCCACCCTTATTAACTCTGACCTTAGGCAAGTCACTGAACCTCCCTAAGCTTTAGTTTCCTTCTCTGAAAGATGGGAATAACGGCACCTACCTTACATGGGTGATGTGAGGACTAAAGGAGATCATCCTTAAGCGCCATCCCTGGCAGGGACACCCAGCCAGTGGTCACCGTGCTGGTTTGCCCTCATGTATGATCCTTACGAACAGCAAGCCTCCAGGCAGTCCTTCCACATTTAAAGCCTGTCTCCTCTCCCCGGCTCGGCAGGATAAATGGGTTTGGGGCCAGCTGCTATCGCCCACCCCAGTCTTCTGCCCTCCACCATCCGTCTGCCATTTTAGACAGTTGCCTGCAGCAAGTAAAGCAATGGCCCAGGGCTTTTGAAGTTTGGGCTCGCGGGGCCGTGCCACCACCAGGCTGCCTCCCTGAATTCTCCAGGGGCTGAGGACAGGCGAGTCCTCTGGGGCCTCCCCTGGCAGCCCTGCGGCTGTCCACCCGACATCAGATCAACCTGTGCTGCGGGCGCCTTTGATGTCAGTTCCCACACTGGAGCCTCGTGCCCTGCCCTGAGGACATGGGCTTTGAAGTTGGCCTGTAAACCGAGCTTTCAGGAAGAAAGTTGTCTATTGTACCTCAGAGCACAGCCAGGCCCTGTAAAGGCACTCGGAATGCCATGAACACCTGATAAATAATTCTTTCTGGGCCCAAGAAAGATTCGTTCCACTTACAGGGGAGGAAAATTCCCTTGACCTTTTCATTGAAGTCCTGTGTGTGTGTGTTTGGGGGCAGCGGGGGGTTGGTTAGAGAGGGTTTTTGCGTCTTCTCGCTGAAGTCACGTGGGACAGGCAGGTTGTCTTAGAGCTGAGCTCCAGTGACTGCTCCAAAAGGGCTCCTGGTCCCTGACCCCTGGTCCGAGGTCCCCCCAGCCAGCCCCACTCCTGCCTCCTGCTGGGAACATGGGAGAAGATTGGGCCCTCTAACGGGTAGAGGGGCCTTGGCCCCTCCAGGCCAAACCCTGCTGCAAATGGCGGGGCTTCCAGGAGGCACAGCCCTGTTGCCTTTCTTTCCTCCCAGGGCCTGGCATGGTCAAAGAGAGGGGGCAGACAGGATTTCCCACCCGAAGGGGTCCCGGGAGTGGATACTGGCTCACATACACTGAGCGCTTACCTCAGGCCAGGCCCTCTGCTGGGCCCCCTTTTGTGTGCAATTGGATAATAGGACGTGGGTATGTGTGTAGTTTTGTGAAAGCTTTCTTTATGGTAAAACGTAACATACATGTAGAAGGTATATAAAATAACAGCACACAGCTCAGTAAATGACCAGAAAACAAACATCTCTGCAGTCACCACCTTAGTCAAGAAATACAAGTTTGCTAGGATGCAGGAAGCCCTGCTGGTGCCCCTTCCTGCTCAGTAGGCCCTCCCTCTCCCACGAAGGATAACCACCCTTCTGACTTTTGTTGTTACTACTTATTTGCCTTTTTAAAAATAATTAATTAATTAATGAATTAATGGTTGCGTTGGGTCTTCGTTGCTGCGCCTGGGTTTTCTCTAGTTGCGGCGAGCGGGGGCTACTCTTCGTTGCGGTGCACGGGCTTCTCATTGCGGTGGCTTCTCTAGTTGTGGAGCGTGGGCTCTAGGTGCGCGGGCTTCAGCAGTTGTGGCGCACGGGCTTAGTTGCTCCGTGGCATGTGGGATCTTCCTGGACAGGGCTCGAACCCATGTCTCGTGCATTGGCAGGTGGATTCTTAACCACTGCGCCAGCAGGGAAGTCCCTTACTTGCTTTTTCTTTATCGTTTTTCTATCTAATCAGGCATCATCAGATACTCTTAGTTTTATTTGTTCTCTGAAATGTGTACAAATGGAATAATAGAATGGAATAATAATGCATTCCTTTGTGACAGGCTTTTTTTCACTGAACATTGTTTATGATATTCATCCACGTAACTGTTTCATTCATTTTGCTGTTGTATAGTATTCACTGTAGGAATATTCGAGGAGTATTTATCCATTCTGTTAAAGGACATTTGGATGTTTCCAGTTTGAAGTTATTACAAATAATGCTGCTATGTACATTTTTAAACATATCTCTTGATCCACGTGCACTCATATTTCTTTTGGTGTATACCTAGGTGTAGAGTTGCTAGGTTATAAGGTAAGCATATCTTCAACTTAGGTAGAAAATGCCAAACTGTTTTCCAAAGTAGTACTAATTTATACTCCTACCATGAACACGTGAGTTGCTTCACATCCTCGTTGTGGTGGCAGCCTCTGAGACAGTGATCCCCGCCTCCTTGCATTCACACCCTCTGTAAGCCCCTCCCCCTAAGTGTGGGCTGGAGCTAGCAATTCCCTTCTAATGAATAGGATGTGACAGAACATAACAGGATGTCGCTTTCTTTCTTTCTTTTTTATTGGAGTATAGTTGCTTTACAATGTTGTGTTCCATACAGCAAAGTTCAGGATGTCACTCTCAAGATGAGGTTACAAAGAGGCTATAGCTTCTGTCTTGGGCGTCCTCTGTTTTCTCACTTGTTTACTGTGAAGGCCATGTTGTGAGCTAACCTGTGGGGAGGCCCACAGGGCAAGGAACAGATGTCTCTGACCAGCAGCCAGTGAGGACCTGAGAACTCACATGAATGAGCTTGGAAATGGGTCCTCCCAGCCTCCAATTAACCCCTGAGATGATTGTAGCCCTGTCTGAAACCTTGATTACAACCTTGTGAGAGACCTTCAGCCAGAGGCACCCAGCAGAGCCCACATTCCTGATTCATGGAAACCGAGATAAATGTTTATTGTTTTAAGTTGTTAAGTTTTGGGGGTGATTTGTTACATGGCAATAGATAATTAATGTACTCAACAAGACTTTTTTTTATTGTCGCCATTTTCAATGTGTATGAATTAGGTTTGTTAGCATCTTCCTGATATTATTGGTATTGAGCACCATTTCAAGTTTGTGGACCCTTTGGATTTCCTTCTTTGTGAAGTACCTGTCAGGACTCTTATCATTATTCCGTTGGGTTATACATCTTTTCCTTGTTGATTTGTAGGGGTTCTAGATGTAAGCCTGTCTTAGCCTGGGCTACCCCTAGAAAGCAGAGCCTGAGGCAAGGGCTTGCAGGCAGAGAGTTAATTTGGGAAATGATCCAAGGAACAGAAGTAGAAAGGAAAGGAGGGGAAACCAATAGAAGCACGCCTTCTCAAGTTGGTCACTGTTATGGGAAACTTGGGCTCATTCTCATTGGGACCTTCTGGAGAGTCATGTAAAATGTTCCTCAAAATTATCCACCTGTGTTATAAAAGAGAAGAGCATTTATCTTCTAGCTCAGGGCCCCCCCTTGACCAAGGGCTCCCCATGAGGTGTTAAATCCTTCACATCTCCAGATCCCACATGTGTGACTGATTCCCATAGGAAGCCCACACTGGGGCAGCTAAGCAGCCCTGGGGCATCACGTGAGAGGTGTGGCTAAAATGAGATCCTACTGCAGTAATATCTAGAATAAAATGGGTGCCAAGAGGATGTGCAGTGGAGCACAAGGAATATCTGACACATAGCCTCTTACAGATGATATGCCTTGTAAATGTCTTTTCCCATCTGGGCTTGCCTTTTCACAGTGACGTTCAATGAATAGATATTACTAATTTTAAGGTAAGCAAGTGTTTAAGTCTTTTCCTTTGTAGTTTGTGGTTATTTGCATCTTGTTCAAAAAGTCTTCCTGTACTTAAGTCATAAAAATCTTCTCCTCTGGTATTTTCTAGGAGCTTTCTTGTTTTGCCTTTCACAGATCTACAATCTACCTGGAACTGGTTTTTAAGTAAGGTGTGAAGTGGGCATCAGGTTTCATTTTTCCACATAGATGCGCAACTTATTGAAGAATCTATCGTTTCCTTCCCACTGCTGTACAGTGCCATTTTGTCATAATCGAGTATCTGTATATGTATGAATCTCTTTTTCTGTTCCATTGTTTGTCTGTCATTGTGCCAATATCACACTATTTTAATTAGTGGAGCTTTATAGTAAGTGTTGACACACAGAAAAGCAATGTGTCTCTCCTGTTCTTATTTTTCGCAACTATCCTGGCTATTTTTGGTCTTTGCCTTTCCTTATAAATTTTAGAACAAACATGTCAAGTTTTACTCCCCATCCTCCATTGGATTTTTTCTTCTATTGAGACTACATTGCATGTAGATTACTTTGGAGAGAATTACATCTCTACAATATGAGTGTCCTAATCTATGAATATGATAAATTCATTTATTTAAACCTTTAAATATTTCTCTCCAAAATATTTTATAGAAAAAAAGAAAAGAATTCTGCTTCTAGCAATGGTAGACAAGGATGCTTTGAACCAACTTTCCTACTGAGAACAAATGGAAAAGGAGGCTAAAATATTTTTGAAAATACATATTTGAAGGCAATGGAGAGCTATTAAAGCTGTGAAAATTTATGGAGCCAAGATCCAGAGGAAAAATAGGAAGCATGAGGTCAACATTTGGTATCACTTTTCCTCCTGAAGTGAATTGTCCATTCCAAAAGCTGTTGGCTGGGAGAGCCTGAGCTGTTTTTTGATAGACTGTCCTAGTCTCACTATGTTTGTGTACAGCTTAGGAGTCAGTCAAGGACCCAGGGGAGTATCTTTATGTAGATTTGGGGGCTCTACAGCTCTCTCACCTCTGGTACTCTTCCCTCCAAATTGCAATCTCTTGTCAGCCCTGTATGCTTGTCTGTTTCTTCCACCCAGCGAGTCTGCCACCTGTTTGTGCTTGTTCGCTTTACTGTGGTTGAAAAATGACCTCAGGGAGAAATCTGGGTGGAATGTGGGACTCATTGCGTGTGCTTCCCTTTCAATGACTAGAAGCCCTATATGGGTTGGCCACTACGGATTTCTTCACCTTTATTCGTGAAGGATATTTTCACTGGGATAGGATTGTAAATTGGTGATTATTTTTTTCAGTGCTTTGAGGATATCATTACATTGTCTTCGGGCTTCTTTGGCTCACGTTGAGAAGTTAAGTGTCTTATTCTTGCACCCTTAAAGTTAATGTGTCCTTTTTTCTGTCTGTGCTTGTTTTCTTCTTTTCTTTGGGTCACATCTCTTTCACTGTTGTATGCCTAGATGTGATTCTGTCTTTACCCAGCTTAGCATTTGTAGATCTCAAATCTATGTGTAGGTATCTTTTGTCAGTTTTGGAAGATTCTTAACCTTTATCTCTTTGAAAATTGATTTTCTCCATACTCTCTCTTTTCTCTTTCAGGGACTCCAATTATATGAATTCTAGCCCTTTTTACTCTCTTTATCTGTTCCTAGGAAACAATATCTTATTATGCAAGAATCCATTACATCCATGTGAAAAGGATTTGACAAATCAACTAGCATTTCTCTTACTGAAATGCTTTTGCCACTCGAATTTCCCTGTACTAAGAAGCAGTGTCTGTCTCTGACATAACCCACAAAGCTTCATGGAATTGGGACACGGCCACCTTTTGTTTCAAGGACATAGGGCAAAAGGCGTGGAGGATTTTCCTGGTTACAAGGTTAAATATTTAAGGTTATAGGCTGCATTATGCTAGTCCTCAGTGGCAAATTCTGAGTGACTGAGGCACCCACATGCTCTTTGATAAAAATCTATTTGTGATATGCAGGACCCTCTAACACACAGGCCCCAAGGCAGGAGCCCATCTTACCTGGGTCTAAAGGTAGGGTTTCTCAATCTCAACACCACTGATATTTTGGGCAAAATAATTCTTTGTTGTGAAGGTCTGTCCTGTGCGTGGTAGCATATTTAGCAGCATACCTGGCCTCTATCCTGTACATATCAGTAGCACCTCCCAGTTGTGACAAGCAAAAATATCTCGATATTGCCAAATGTTCCCTGGTGGGGCAAAACCTCTCCTGGTTGACAACCATTGGTCAAAGGATGGTACTCCAGACGAGAAAGACCCACTTGAAACAATACCAATGGCCTGCTTTGTGAAAGAAAGCACATCACCGGTTTACTAGAGACATAGGTGTGTGCACCTTTGACTTTGGCTGTTTGGAAGCTCAAAGCTAAATTTCGTATTTACTACATTAACTAACTGTGAGTCTGTTTTCAGGACTGATCTTATTTCTAATATAACAGTCTTTTAGGAAATGGCTTCACATAATTTGAAAAGACCAGCAGGTAAAGTGTCTCCATGTGAAAAAGCCTTAGGAGGCAACATCTCGGTACTGGTAACGGCACAAGAGGCACCATTTTCAGTAGTGCAAGTTAGGCTACTTGAGGCCAGCTTTGAGGGCAGGTTTTGGGAGTTGGGGAGAAGAGGTAAGGCATTGTTGGGTAACTGTGGGTGGCATATCTTGTGGGGAGCATATGGGAGGTATTCCTTTGCTTTTTCTCAGGCCTGTAGTAATTGTGGAATGCTTTCTGAGAGTGGGGTAAGCAGCTGAAGTTCAGAAATCAAACGAGTAGGGGTTCAAGGCATAGTAATTTGGGTATTAAAAGTTAATGTGTACTTCCAAGTTTGGAGACAGAAGAGTTAAGTCCTCTCTTCTCTTGAAAATCACCCAGAAGCAATAAGGAGAATGAGAGAAGGAAGTTGACTCCAGCTTCAACGAAACTAGGAGACATCTGAAACTCTTAACTCTAAAATGGGTGAAAGAGTTGAAAAAGTAGTAAATGTCAAAGGAGAGTACAGGGGGTATGCTTGCCTCTGCAGGATCTGAGAAACCTAGCTAGTGTCTTCTTAAACGTGAGGCTATTTGTGAGACAGGTCTGTTAGAGCAGCAGGGAAGCAGGCCCCTG
Organism: Delphinapterus leucas; assembly: GCF_059928025.1. Classification (NCBI taxonomy): domain Eukaryota; kingdom Metazoa; phylum Chordata; class Mammalia; order Artiodactyla; family Monodontidae; genus Delphinapterus; species Delphinapterus leucas. The sequence continues at coordinate 38,938,942 of NC_143135.1, forward strand.
CGATGTGAAAAGCCATTTGGCATCTGATCTTCACTGGCAGGGCTACAATGGTTCACACACATAACTCTGGACCATGATAAATTTTTCTGCCAGCTTGACCTTTCCCCTTCATGAAAACCCTGCAACACCTGGGAAGAACTTCATTTAAAGACGAGTCATCTGTTTCCCCATCCAGGTAAACAGAAATTCCTTTCTTCCAAGAGCTCATTTCTGACTCCTCTCATATACTACATCCAATCTAGAATCTAGTTCTCATTACTTCTACTATGACTACCCTAGTCCGAGCCCCTGTGCTCACCTAGAATCTTGCAATAATTTCATAATTGTGCTCTCCATTTTTCTAGTTGACTCCCTACAGCTGCCTAAGCTTTGTTAGATCATGTCACTCTAATAAAAACTCTCCAATGTCTTCTCACTCTCCTTAGCATAAAATCCAAAGTTCATGTCACAACTCTAATGATCTTATTCCTGCTCTCTCTTTGAACTCATCTCACAAGCCTCTGCTGCCCCTAGCTTTATTATTCATTGCATCCCTTTACCTTGTTTTCTTTATAACAAATGATATATATTTGTTTATTGTTTGTCTCCCCTCCACCAGAGTGTAAGCTTCATTAAAGGAGGGACTGATTTTGTTTACTGCTGTATTCCCAGTGGTTAGAACAGTGCCTGGCACATAGCAGGTGCTGAGAAAATGTTTGCAGTTGACCAAGCAATAAAAAAGAACTGGCACAGGGTTTGGAGGAGGATATTAAAATAGAAAAGGATCAAAAAAAAAAATACATGGCAGGTGAAGAGCACTCGCCAGAAAAATGTTGCCTCAACAGATAGTTGAAAACTATAATCAAAGATCTCATGACAACCTTAGTATCTTAACATCTCCGTAAAGTGCCGACATCAGAAATACAAGAGGATATGAGGAAACAGAAGAAACATGAGCTGGCAGAATTCAAGGAAAAAAATTACATAATAATCATAAAAATGAATACAAAATTGGAATGATAGAGTATACAGTGCTCAATCACGATGAGAAAACATAAAAATAAAAATGACATGGAGATAGGAGATGTAACATGCACATAATTGGAGTTTCTAGAGGAGAAAATTTCTATTTTCTATTTTTATAGATGAAAGCACTGAGAACCTTGCTCACATGAAGTCAGTAATAGATTTTAGAAACATCACTTAATCCTCTGAACTCTTGGAATTTAGGCCAAATATCATAGTGATCTTTCTTCAAATTGTATGTCTAATGAATCAGCTGACAATCCAGTTCCCTACCAATTTTATTGAGGGCATGTAACTGGAAACTACCTGACTTGCAAAAGGAGTCATTCAGACCTTAACATCAACGTTTCAAATTGTCCCTTTGTTTGGAGGCTTTACTCCTTAGGGTAAACACAGTGAGTTTTGGGATGGATGAGAGGTATTTCTTTTTTCTAACGGGTGAAGGGTTACAGTGAAAGGAATAGTAGTTTTCAGAGATCAATTTAGAACAAGTACATATGAATGTAGTTTTGGGAAATTGATTGTTGAACCCCTTCATGTATCCCAGGAGTGTGTATTCATTTGAAGACTACTGGCTAACAATGCCAAGCAATGCTATCAGGTCAAGCAAGGAATGAATTAAAAAATATGGTTTAGGAAAATAAGAATTGTTGATTTGATCAAAGTAGTTTTCAATACAGCTGTATTAAAGTTGGGTAGGGCTTCCCTGGTGGCACAGTGGTTAAGAATCCACCTGCCATGCAGGGGACACGGGTTCGAGCCCTGGTCCGGGAAGATCCCACATGCCATGGAGCAGCTAAGTCTGTGTGCCACAACTACTGAGCCTGCGCTCTAGAGCCCACGAGCCACAACTACTGAGCCCGAGCGCCTAGAGCCCATGCTCCACAACGAGAAGCCACCGCAATGAGTAGGCCGCGCACCACAACTAGAGAAAGCCTGCACATGGCAATGAAGACCCAACACAGCCAAAAGAAACAATAATAAAAAAAAAAGTTGGGTAGAAGCTATATTGGAGTGGATTGAGGGGGAAGGGGATGGTACTGAAGCAGACAGTAATAGAAATGTTATTAAAACTGAAATTGAAAATGTGGAGATAGGATTATAGCTGAAGTGTATGGTATCTAGGAAAAATCTTTTTTAAAAGATGTGAAATACCTAGGGACTTGGGGAGAAATGTTGACAAAAAAAAGGATCAACAGACTAAGGGAGAGGTTGAAGACTCCTAAAACAAGATAATCAAAAGTACTAGGTTCACAAGATGATGCAAAGGGTTAACAGTAGTTGACATTTACTGAGCTGTTTTTTATCAGTGTGCTTAAACTTTTTAACTGTTTCAACTAATTCTCACAATAACCATTCAACGTGGTTGCTACTGATATTCTCATTTTACAGATGAGGATAGGAGACTCAGATTTAATTATGCCCAAGGTCACTGAGTTTATCACTAAGTTAGTAGAGCTGGGATGTCACCTAGAGCATTGGAGCACTTCTCCACAGGTGTCAATTTAGGTGGAAGTTCAGGGAATTTCTGCCTGATAAAATCTCTTTAATGTAAGCCAGAAAGCAAGGACATGTTATAAGAGTGAAGGAGAAAAGACAGGGTCACAAGTTTGAGAAGAGAGGTTTTCAACAGTTAAGAACAGGAAAAGAGTTGATGAGAGGTAACAGTAAGGATAACATGCAGTGTTGTTAATTAACACTTAGTAATATTGATTTGTACAGTTGGTGGCCTTTCTCCAGAAATAATCCATAGGAAATTGGATACATCTAGGGCTGTATTTTCCAGAAAGGTTATGACACTGGGGAGGGTTATTTGGGATACTGACAACAGTGACACTGAATTGACAGATCACTTAAAAATCTAGACAGGGCTTATGGAACTGGTGAAAACAGACTGATAATGACCTGATTTGAACTTGTGTAAAGGAATACAACTGTTATGGTCAGAGGTGAGGTTTCTACATTTGTGATTTCAGAGGTAAAGTTGTTTTGGGATATTGAAAGTAGCCAAGATGTGGCTGCTGTGGAGACAAGAGTAATGGAACTAAAGCCCTGTAAGTGGCCACTGATGTCAACCAGGTAGTTGCAATTTATTTCCTCAAAATTTACTCAAAGAATATGACCTATCTTTCTGCTCTCAAACTGTTGTTTAATCAGAACAGCAATCACTTCAGACTTTCTTCTGTACCTGCAATTCATCCGGATTTAAAAAATTAGATTTGAGAAGAGGATTTTTACCTATCAATACACACAAAATTGGAATCTGTGTTCCTGAAAACCTTTACAATAGAAAGATCACTGGATCACTGGTATAGTCAAGCACTTGGGAGAAGTGTATTTCAGGTAAGAAATTATCAATAGTAAGAAAAAGTTGCCACTCAACTTTCCCCTCAATAGCATGTTTCACTGCCCCCCCCCAAAAATGTGTTTTCCCTTATGGTACTTCAGTAGGGATATCAAAATGCCATGGCATCTCTCTTCCTTTAATCCACCCACCACACACACACAATGATAAGGAAAAAAAAAGCAAAAACCAACCCAGTGTTCATGCTTAAAAGACAGCCATGATATTTAATGTGGTGCTGGGACACTAGGCCACATGGACCAACAGACCTAAATTTATTCCAACCCTGAATTTTGTTAATGTCCAATAATATATGAATTGGAATGAGAATTTCTTTCTCTGAAGGTGAAGAAAAAAGGTCTTCCAGTGTAGTTATTTTAGAAGGAGGCTCTTCTATTTACATATAAGAACCAAGACTTATAAATAACCAAGCATATTTAAATAAATTGATGAAAATACCTTTTAAAACATAATACTGGTCTCTCCCTCTTCCATTCTTAAACATATATCAGTCTTCACTTTCTACTTAAATTAGTTGTAATAAGCAACCCTACAGACTATTTGACAATCAGTGGCCAAACTGAAATTTGAACAAAGCCAAACTTGTTTAAACCAGATACTATTTTGTTAAATGTTACACATTCTACTAGTCACTGACTCAGTATTTTACTATATAGGGTAGCACCTATTATAAAACAATGTGAGACATAAGAAAAAATGAAATGTTGGGGGTCTGATACATGAAAAAAATTTCAGGATGGATTGCATAATCCAGAAATCACTTGTTCTATTTGCTACATTCCTCGAAAATTCTAAACTTCAAAATGACACAGGAATTAAAAAAAAAAAATCAACACATTAAACACATACTTAAGTATCTAGATGTGTAACAGTTCAGCAAACAAAAAGGTTTAACTCAAAGCCTTTGAACATGTCACTTACTTAAACATTAAGATTTTGAACCCAATTACTCAAAGATCATTGACTAGCCCATAATGCAGTTTGTGTTAATCTGCTGTACAAATTAACCACATAGTAACAGTCAGATCCTACTCCAACAGAAGTGGCGATAAAATCATACAGCAATACTCCTTTTTGTAATTAGATAATCAGGATAACAGCACTGGGATAAAATGAAGAGAATATCTTGTTTCAGCTTCTTGTTCAATAAGCCTATTCCTCATTTTCAGATAATGAGGATAAAGGTATCACAACCACATATGAGAAACTGCTTTCTCTTTATTTAGGTGTTTGTTAGGAAGAAAATTAACTTTGGTCACATATTACCTTAAAAAAAAAAAATCCAGTTTTACATATTCCTAAATAGATAGGACCAAATGATCAGAGAAAAAATTTCTTCTGTAAAAACTGGCCAATTTTATCAAAAATCTAACATACAGTGTCATTCAAATTATGTGAAGACTGCTTGGGATCATAACATTCCAAATATATGACAACTGCAACTCCATCCTAACCGGTGTGAAAAGTATTTGCTCTCATGTTGCTTTGGTCCAAAAGAGTAGAGCTGATTCAGTAAGAGTAAACTAAGTACCTAATCTTTTGCCAGCATTAATTTAGATTGTTACTGGCAGCAGAAATATCCATGGTGAATAGTTCTACTATAAGAGAGTATAATAAAAGAATATTTTTATGAACACATCACAGTACCAGATAAACTTTTATAAGAGAGAAACATGAAGGAACAAAAAAAGATAAACAGCTACCACACAAAAAATACTGTTTCCCCCGTAACTGTATTTGAAGGGGTAAAAAGGCAGTATTAGAAGTTTGATGATGCTAACATGAAAGGAAGTTGAGTATTGTATTTATTTCTTATTTTATACAACTCTTACTGTTTACAAAAATGGTTATAGTCATGCCCATAAAAGTGTAACCCATGGCATCTGAAAGCAAACACTCTTTGTAATTATTTAAAAGGGCCTTTTTAAAAATTATAATACAAAGGTCTGTGCTCTATAAGCAGTCCTCCACTGTGCATTATAACAATAAGGCTTACTTTTAATACAAAGACTAAGTGTTTGGGAGTTATGAACCACTGGATTTAACAAACATCATCTTATAGTTGCTTTTTGCATCTTTTTTGTTTTTGGGATCCTCCACTTCATCAGGGTGCTCAGTAGCTTGGAGTTCTTCAGCAGATTCTTCTTTCTCTGACTCTGAATCACTTTCAGAGTCATCTGGACTTTCAGGATCAGGTGAATCATCATCATCATCATCTCCAGCCACATCACCTTCTCCATCATGATCATCTACCTAAAAACATCAATCAACAGCCATTAAAATACATTATCCAGTACAAAAACTGGAAGAGACCCCCAAATTTCTGCCTCACTCCCTAGCCATTAACAGTTTAAGATCAGAGGCTGCCTAGGGAAGAAATGAGGACTCAGGCACCTCCATGTGTTTTATACACTGGGACTTGAGTAGGATTTTGGTTTAAGAAAGGGCTCACTCACCTTCTCCCCTCCCCCCTAGTTTGAAAATAATATATTATTATCTTCCTGATGGAAACAGTATTATTTTAAGTAAATAAGGCAAGTTAACCACTGATCCATGGGAATATTTAAACAGTTATCAATGTTTTGCATATTACATTACTTTGGAGTAATGGACCAATAGTTATTACATGAAAAGAGATGATGTAGGAAACAACCAAGAAAACTCTCCTGAACCGGTATTTACATGAAATATTTCATGTAACTTGTATGTTGTTCATGCCTACTTAAGATGTGCCCTAATGATTATCTAAGCAGAATTTATATTAAGCTAGTATCAGAAAACATATTTCTAAAACTGTCAAAAATGTCTATTCTCATTATCTACAAAGACCTAGTTTGGCATGTAAAAATGTAACTTCATAAAGAAAGCTTTCTACATAGGATTCTTGATCGCTAGAGTAATTTAACACAAATAAATGATAATCAAATTGGAAATTATCTTCCCACTTAATGAAAATACATAATTACTACCTCACTGAAGCCAAGTCCACAATGTCGTCGATATCTTCCTGATAATTTACTGTCCATACTTTGTTGATATTGAGACTCCAGTTCTTCGTTAATTTTCTTGTCTTCTTCCCCTGTATGTCCAGTGTACTTTGATTATGTTTCAGTCAAATTAATAAAAATATTTGATTACACAAAAAACCCACAATACAGATGCTATTATATTCAGGGCTGATTTCTCTAACTGTGACTAATTTTACAGCGAATTTTGTGGATGGGTTTATAAACCATAGGTAGTTACCCAACAGATAAAATAATTGAAGGATGTATTTATGATTACTTCTTTAGTAACCAAGCCCCTGAAGCACAAGTTGTTTATTAAAGATGAAAAACTTAATTTTTCCCATGTAATAATTCAAACCAGATACAGGAATCTCAGAACTGCTTAAGTTTACATATTGTAACTATTAATTACTAAGAACTTTGGGCATCATGTTTTAGTTTATTTATAGTCTAATAATGGTTCTCCTGAAAGTTTCCTCCTAGTCATGCAGAAAAAATCCTCCAACAAACAAAAGCTTCTGTCTTTGAACAGAAATAATGAAAAGGCACACAATTCTGTTTAGAGAATGGCTAAATAAAATGTAAAATGACCTTGGAATGGCTTCCCTTTATGCCTTTCTTTGCATATCAGTTTACTGCACCAACATAAACTTATTTGTAATTTTATCATGCAACATTTGATATATAAATTATTTTAACATATATTGTTATATATATAAGTTATGAAGCAGAATACTAAACAACCACCTATAAACTTACCACCCAAGAAGTAGAACATTACCAATACCAGTGAAGCTTTCTGTACATGACATTTCAATTTGTAAATACAAGAAGAATTTCATATTTTAAAAGAATGAATGCAACAGTTAAATATATTTCCATTCTGCCAAAGCTCAGGGACTCTTTTGCCTTTTGTAGCAGTGCAAATCAATTTGAAATAACTGTTCAACACCAGAAATATAAAACGCCTATTAATTTCTAATGTCTAAGATTAGGGCCAATTTTAAATGGGATAAAACTTTACTTTTCAGCAGACTGAATTCAAATCCAAATTCTAATTCATTTTCTGTTTTTACTTTTAAAGTTTTTCCCCCAAAATTAAAAGAAAAATTAATTTCTTCAGGCATTCCAATGAGTTTATACTCTTTGAAGATTTCAGAGCAAAACTCAGTGAATAAACTAAAAACCAGTATAATATGCCAACTATAACACTGTATATTAAATAATTTACAAAATACATGTAAACTCTAGATACTATAGTTGGCAAGATGAGGCATAAAACCTCACTACAATTAAAATACTACATGTTGTGAGTTAGTAAAAATGAAGACAGAAACTGGTCAGTTTCTTGGTTAGAATATCATATCGATGTACATATACTCAAATCTTTTATGAAAGTATATACTAACTGTTAAATGATATACGTAACATGTTTACATATACTACATATATTTCTAAATCATTAGAACTAATCAACAATTATACACGAAAGTTAGAATATCCCAAAATATGTACAAGTATTTCATATTCCAAATTTAGCACCTCCACTTTAATTATATTTTACTTTCTTACCTGTTCGGAAGTGAGATGTGGATTTGTGATCTCCTATAACAAGACGACCAGTATGTTCTTTCTGTAAGAAGGCAGGAAATTTATTAGAATTTGACACCACTAATTCAACATAATTATTAAGTGTCTACTATGTGCCTGACAATATTCCAGGCTTATGGGATACAGTGAAGAAAAAGAACTAAATTAAGATCCCTGTCTTTATGGAACTTACATTCTTGCATGGATAGGGATGGGGAGGGGACACAAAATCAGTAAGTAAATTACAGTATGTCTGAAGGCAGTGTAATTACAATAAACCAAGCAGAGGAAGGGGATAGAAAGTATGTAGAGTTCAAGCTGGAATTTTAAATGGGATAGACAGCTAGAAAAGTGGATCAATCTAAACATTTTCTTTCCTAAAATGCCAGTAAAATGAGTTGCTTTGATTTTTCCACCTTCTCTTTCTGATGTCTCAGGCATATATCATGGAAAGAAAGCAAATGAGATTTAACTGAATAAAAAGAATAGATTTATAATGAACAATGTGATAGAAATTAAAATATAAAACATAAAAATAACCATTACTATTTAACAACATACCACAAATAGCTAGCTCATTACTTTTGACTACAATAAACACCCACTTTCAAACTATCAAAAAGCACAGAACTTAAAACAATCTAGTTCTATAAAACATAAAAATAAATCTGACTCAACTAATTGGTAATTAGTTACCAACTAATCAGCTTACATAATTCCTCTCAATTTATCAGTTCCAATCCACTCTTCATGGTTCATATTTAGTTTTGAAACCAAGCATGAGCCTGTGGGGCTCCCGGGCATGGAAGCCTTTCCGTGTCCCCAGTTTCTTGTTTATAGGGAACAGACTCCAGCCTTCGTGACACTCCCTGAGTTCCAAAGGGCAGATTTGAACTGTTGCCATGCAGAGACAAGGGAGGAGCAGTCAAGAAACAACAGTGTAGCCTTTGGATAGGGTCCTGGTTCTGCCTGAAGGGATACACATAACAATGAGTTCTTTACAAAACGAAAACCCCCAACAAATGTAAGATGTTAGCATTCTTTATCCCAGATTAAAGGAACCAGAGAAGCTCTTCAAGAGACCATCTGAGGCCAGATTAAGTCACAGAAACTCATCAGACCACCTGAAGCCAGGCCCTGCACACACCCTGATCCTTATCAGCAACCCTGCCTTTGAACCACTGCTATGAAACTCCTCACCAAATGAGAGGTACTGAGTCTGCTGTGTCCCCCTTTGCCTGGCAGAGCAATAAAGCTGTTCTCTTCTACTTCACCCAGAACTCTGTCTCTGAGATTCAATTCCATACTGGTGCACAGACGCCGAGTTTTCGGCATCAGTTTCACAAGGTAAATAAAGTGTGTGGGAGACTGGCCAAGATGGCAGAGTAGACAGATCTTGAGCTCCTCCTCTCACGAGCACACGAAAATCACAACTATCTGCAGAGCAGCTACCGATGAAAAAGACTGGGAACCACCGGAAACGATCTTCTACAGCTAAAGACATCAAGAAGGAACCACAACAACCTGGATATAATCAAATTCCATACCCCTTGGGGTGGGTGATCCACAAACTGGAGAATAATTACACTGCAGAGGTTCTCCTACAGGAGTGAGAGTTCTGAGTCTGACATCAGGCTCCCCAGCCCAGGGGTCTGGTACCAGGAAGATGAGCCCCCAGAGCATTTGGCTTTGAAGGCCACTGGGGCTTAACTGCAGGAGCTCCACAGGACTGGGGGAAATACACTTCACTCTTCGAGGGAGCACACAAAATCTCACATGCACCCGGACACAGGGCAAAAGCAGTAATTTGATAGGCACCTGGGCCAGACCTACGTCTTAGTCTTGGAGAGTCTCCTGGAGACACGGGGTGGTAGGGGACTGTGGCTCACCCTAGGCACACAGACACTGATGGCAGAATACCGGGGAACACTGTTGGTGGCTGACATCTTGGCTCATTAGTTCCAAGACCTTATCCCACCCAACAGTCTGTAGGTGCTAGTGCTGGGACTCCTCAGGCTAAACAACTAACTGGGCAGGGACACTGCCCCACCCCTCAGCAGACAGGCTGCCTAGAGACTTACTGAGCCCACAGCCACCTCAAGATATGCCCCCTAGACATGGCTCTGCCCATGAGAGGACTAAGACCCAGCTCCACCCACTAGTGGGCAGACACTAGCCCCTCTCTCCAGGAAGCCTGCACAAGCCTCTAGAGCAGCCTCACCACCCAGGGGGCAGACACCAGATGCAAGAAAAATATGATTCCCGCAGACTACGGACCAAGTCTGCCCACAGCAGGCCAGACTGTGCCCGCTAGCAGGCCAATGCAACCTTCAGGACACCCTGGACCCCATAACCAACTGTGTCAAGAACCACCTCCTAACCCCAAATCTTTTATGTGCTCTGGGATCCAGGGGCCCTGCAGCCAGACTCCAGGAACCAGCTCTGACTGCCCCGTTGCCTCCAGAATCCGGCTTAACCTGCCAATGGGTGGGCAACAGCCCCAGAGTCTTCATGAACCTGACTCTGACCACCCAGCCAGCACTAGCCTTGGGGCCCCCTAGGGTTCTGCAAGCAGTCACTTCATGACCAGGACCTGTTGAACAGCAGCCAGCAGCATCCGCACAAGGCAGGGCCTGGCAACCAACCAGACTAGGGGCCAACCAAGCCCACCAGATCACCCACATAGTCAGGCCACCACAACAGAAGGACCCACACAGCCCTCTTAGGAGGAAACTCTAGAGCATATAGCTTGGGTGGCGAGAAGGGAGTGCACTGCTGGGATGCATAGGACACATCCTAGAGGGCCACTTCTCCAAAGTCAAGAAATGTAACTAACCTACCACATACATAAAAATACCAACTTAGACAAAATGATGTGGCAGAGGAATATGTTCCAGATGAAGGAACAAGATAAAACCCCAGAAGAACTAACTGGAGATAGGCAATCTACCTGAGAAAGAGTTCAGAATAATGATTGTAAAGATGACCAAAGAATTTGGGAGGAGAATGGATACCAGAGCAAGAAGTTAGAAGTTTTTAACAAAGAGTTAGAAAATTTAAAGAACAACCAAACAGAGATGAAAAATACAATAACTGAAATGAAAAATACACCAGAAGGAATAAATAGTAGACTGAGTGATATAGAAGAATGGATCAGTGAGCTGGAGGACAGAGTACTGGAAATCACTGCCACTGAACAGAAAAAAGAATGAAAAGAAATGAGGACAGTTTCAAAGACCTCTGGGACAACATCAAGCACACTAATATTAGCATTAAAGAGGTCCCAGAAAGAGAAAACAGAAAGAAAAAGCCTGAGAAAATATTTGAAGAGATAATAGCTGAAATATTCCTTAACCTGGGAAAGGAAACAGTCACTCAAGTCCAGGAAGTGCAAAGAATCAAGGAACACACCAAGACACAATGTAATCAAGATGATAAAAATTAAAGATAGAAGAGAATATTAAAAGCAGCAAGGGAAAAGCAATAAATAACATACAAGGGAATTCCATAAGGCTATCAGCTGATTTTTCAACAGAAACTGCAGACCAGAAAGGAGTGCCACGATATATTTAAAAAAGTGATGAAAGGGAAAAACCTACAAGCAAGAATACTCTACCTAGCAGAGCTCCTGTTCAGATTTGATGGAGAAATCAAAACTTTTACAGACAAATAAAAGCTAAAAGAATTCAGCACCACCAAGCTAGCTTTAGAACAAATGCTAAAGGAACTTATCTAGATGAAAAAGAAAAGGCCACAACTAGAAACAAGAAAATTAAGAAATGAAAAAGCTCACAGACAAAGGCAAACATAGGAAATAATCCAAATGCAAACCAGTAGGGAGGCTGACAGACAAAAGTAGAAAAATTATCTGTATCTACAATAAGCAGTTAAGGGATACACAAAGCAATTAGATATGAAATATGATATCAAGGGCTTCCCTGGTGGCGCAGTGGTTGGGAGTCCCCTGCGTCGGGTTCGTGCCCCGGTCAGGGAAGATCCCACATGCCACGGAGCGGCTGGGCCCGTGAGCCATGGCCGCTGAGCCTGTGCGTCCGGAGCCTGTGCTCCCCAACGGGAGAGGCCACAACGGTGAGAGGCCTGCGTACCGCAAAAAAAAAAAAAAAAAAAAAAAAAAAAAGATATCAAAAACAGTAATTGTGAGGGGAGGAGAGTACCAACACAGGATTTCAAAAATGCATTTGTAATTAAGAGAACAGCAACTTAAAACAATCACGTATACATACAGACCGCTCTACAAAAATCTCATGGTAACCACAAACTAAAAATCTATAATAGATATACACACAAAATTATCCACAACACTAGAGATAGTCATCAAATCACAAGAGAAGAGAACAAAAGGTGAAAGACCTACAAAAACAAATCCAAAACAATTTTGGGAGACGGAGCTGTGTAAGAGGAAAGGTTCTCTAACCCCAAGAACCCCCTTCACCAGCTGGGAAAAATCAGCCAGGACAGAAAAGTGAGCTTCACTGGCTCAGAGGAGTGCAGCAACAGGCTTTAGGAAGGCAGAACAAAGAGAGACCAGCACTGATGGTCCTGGCCACCTCGCTCTACTTACTCCCCAGCCTGAGATGTGTGTGTGCTGGTGCGAGGGGGCTGGGTGCTAAAACTCAGGCTTTAGGGGACAGACCTGGGGAGAGGACTGGGGTTGACTGCGCGGAGACAGCCAAAATGTATTGGAGTATGGCCCAGGCCACAAGGTGTGAGCAGGATAATGCCTGGGTCCACCATAGAAGCCCCACTGGTAATGTGCTCATGAAGGGAGGGTCAGGACCCCACCACAGCAGCCTCATTCTCTTTGTGCTCACAGTGGGCACAACTCTTGACTCTATGAGCTCTGCTAGTAGACAAGCCCTGATGGTTGCCTACACACAGAGGTGGGGCTGAAATATGAGCTGTGTCCAGCCAGCACCTTTGAGACTTTGGCAGATTTATGCCTCTGGTGCCTTTGTAAGCTCAGCACCTGGGGGACATCCAAGCAGATTATTGGTGCTTCTGTGATTAGGGCGGGTCCAGGGCTAATTCCATAGATCCCATGGTGGGTCCAGGTGCCCGACTATGGTGGGTCATGGTGCCTGACTTTGGCAGATCTGCACTGGTTGCTTTCTGATAAGTGCGCCTGAGGGGCATCTGGGCCAACTGACTGCATTCCCACAGCTGAAGCGGGGCCAAGAGCAGTGCCAACAACAGTGTACTTTGTGAGTACTCATGACAGGTGACAGGAAACACCACAGAGCATACTTTCCAGTGGACAGCTCCTGGGAAGAATACCCAGTGGCTCCTCTCCCAGTGGGAGCACTCTAGTCCCATCTACCTCACATTGCAGTTTAGCAACGGATCTGAGTGCTTTTACTCCAACACCTGGGAAGCAGACCCTGCCCCTGGCAGGGCTGTAACAGCTACAGAAAAAACTGGAGGCCCCTGTTCAACATCCAGTGCAGGCTCTGGTCACCACAACACAAATCACACCCCCTATCAAGGGGAAAAGGGCAAGCACGCATTGAGGAAAGACGTGGCAGTCATCCATACTAAAAACAACCTTTGTACCAAAAATATTAGACTCATTCAGGCTACACAGGGGCATTCCCACATAAAAACAGCCGTTTAAGACCACAGTAGATAACTGTTTCTCCTAAAGTCATAGAGTCAGAGAAACAAGTAAAATGAAGAAACACAGGAACTGCTCCCAACTAAAAGAACAAGAGAAATCCCCTGGAAGTACAAACGATGAAACACCTCTCCAGTCTACTAGACCCCGAGTCCAAACAGAAGGTAATAAAAATACTAAAGGAATTAACAAAGACTATCAGAAGAAATGCAGATCACTGTTACAAGAAACTAGAACTATAAAGAGGAGCCAATTAATATTAGAAAACTCATCTGCCAAGACAAAACTTGAGCTAAAGGCAATAAATAGCGAACTAAATAATGCAGAAGAACAAATAAGTGATCTGGAAGACAGAATAATGGAAATCACCCAATCAGAACAGCAGACAAAAAGACAAGTGAAAAAAAATGAAAGCAATATACGAGACTTATGGGATAAAATAGAGCGAGTCAATCTACACATAATAGGATCCCAGAAGAAGAAAGAAAAAAGGGGATTGAAAATGCATTTGAAGAAATTATGGCTGAAAACTTCCCAAACCAAAAGGAAACAGATATCCAGGTACAAGAAAAACAGGGTCGGAAACAAGATGAACCCAAGCAAAGCTACACCATGACATATTATAATTAAAATGGCAAAAGTGGAAGTGAGGATTCTAATGGCAGCAAGAGAAAAAGTTACTTACAAGGAAACCCTCATAAGTCTATCAGCTGACTTCTCTATAGAAACACTGCAGGACAGAAGGGAGTGGCAAGACATATTCAAAGTCCTAAAAGGGAAAAACCTGCAACCTAGCATACTCTATGCAGCAAGATTATCATTTAGAATAGAAAGAGAGATAAAGAATTTCCCAGACAAGTGAAAACTAAAAGAATACAAAACCTAAACAGACATTTCTCCTAAGAAGACATACAGATGGCCAACATGAAAAGATGTTTAACATTGCTAATTATTAGAGAAATGCAAATCAAAACTACAGTGAGGGATCACCTCACACCAGTCAAAACAGCTATCATCAAAAAATCCACAAACAGGGCTTCCCTGGTGGCGCAGTGGTTGCGAGTCCGCCTGTTGATGCAGAGGACACGGGTTCGTGCCCCGGTCCGGGAAGATCCCACATGCCGCAGAGCGGCTAGGCCCGTGAGCCATGGCCGTTGAGCCTGCACGTCCAGAGCCTGTGCTCCGCAACAGGAGAGGCCACGACAGTGAGAGGCCCACATACCGCAAAAAAAAAAAAAAAAAAAAAAAATCCACAAACAATAAATGCTGGAGAGGGTGTGAAGAGAAGGGAATCCTTCTACGCTGTTGGTGGGAATGTAAACTGGTACAGCCACTATGGAGAACAGTATGGAGGTTCCTTTAAAAACTAAAAATAGAGCTACCATATGACCCTGCAATCCCACTCCTGGGCATATATCCAGAGAAAAACATGGTCCAAAAGGATACATGCACCCCAATGTTCATTGCAGCACCGTTTACAACAGCCAAGACAGGGAAGCAACCTAATGCCCATTGACAGAGGAATGGATAAAGAAGATGTGGTACATGTAAACAATGGAGTATTACTCAGCCATTAAAAAGAAGGAATTAATGCCCTTTTTAGCAACATGGATGGACCTAGAGACTGTCATACTGAGTGAAGTAAGTCAGACAGAGAAAGAGAAATCTCATATGATACTGTGGTGTGGTACACATATACAATGGAGTATTACTCAGCCATAAAAAAGAATAATGTCAGTTGCAGCAACATGGATAGACCTAGAAATTATCATACTAAATGAAGTCAGACAGAAAAAGACAAACATCATATGCTATCACTTATATGTGGAATCTAAAAAAATGATACAAATGAACTTATTTACAAAACAGAAAAAGACTCTCAGACTTTGAAAACAAACATATGGTTACCAAAGGGGAAAGGTGGGAGGGGAGGGATAAATTAGGAATTTCAGATTAACATATACACGCTACTATATATAAAATAGATAATCAACAAGGACCTACTGTATAGCACAGGGAACTCTACTCAATATCCTGTAATAACCTATATGGGAAAAGAACCTGAAAAAGAATGGATATATGTATATCTATAACTGAATCAGTTTGCTGTACACCTGAAACTAACACAACACTGTAAATCAACCGTACTCTAATATAATATAAACATTAAATTAAAATAAAAAATAAAATAAACAACAAAGTCCTAGTTATAGTACAGGAACTATATTCAATATCTTGTAGTAAACTATAATGGAAAATAATATGAAAAAGAATATATATATAGTACAGCAAAGTATCACTTTGCTGTATGCCAGAAATTAACACCACATTGTAACTTAACTATATTTCAATAAAAAATATATAAGTAAACAAAATGAGAAAAAACAGAAAACAAAAGCAGTTATAAGAGGAAAGTTAATAGCAATACAAGCTTACCTCAGGAAAGAAGATAAATCTCAAACAGCCTAACCTTACACCTAAAGCAACTAGAGATAGAAGAACAAATAAGGCCCAAAGTTAACAGAAGGAAGGAAAGAAATAAAGATCAGAGCAGAAATAAGAAAACAATAGAAAAGATCAATGAAACTAAAAGCTGATCCTTTGAAAAAATAAACAAAATTGATAAACCTTTAGCCAGACTCATAAAGAAAAAAAGGGCTCAAATCAATATTAAAAATGAAAAAGGAGAAGTTACAACTGACATCACAGAAATACAAAAGATCACAAGAGACTACTACTACAACCAATTTATACACCAGTAAAATGGACAACCTAGGAAAAATGGACAAATTCTTAGAAAGGTACCATCTCCCAAGACTGAACCAAGAGGAAATAGAAAATATGAAGGGACTAATAACAAGTATTGAAGTTGAAACGATGATTTAAAAACTTCCAACGGACAAAAGTCCAGGACCAGATGGCTTCACAGGGGAATTCCATCAAACATTTAGAGATGAGTTAACACCTATCCTTCTAAAACCTCCTGCAGAGGAAGGAACACTCCCAAACTCATTTTATGAAGCCACCATCACCCTGATACCAAAACCAGACAAATATAACACACAAAAAGAAAATTACAGGCCAATATCACTGATGAACATAGACACACAAACCCTCAACAAAACACTAGCAAACCGAATCCAACAAAACATTAAAAAGATCATACACCATGATCAAGTGGGATTTATCCCAGGGATGCATGGATTTTTCAATATCTGCAAATCAATGTGTGATACACCACTTTAACAAACTGAATAATAAAAACCAAATGATCATCTTGTATCACAAGATGCTGTGGCCTGCTGTATCAGTAAATGAAGGATATTGTGGCCATCAAACCAGCAGCCACCCCCAACTGTGCACCCTGAGGGGATTCAGGATGGTGAAAAGCATGAAACTGGCCCTAGATAGTTAAGGTGTATATCAAAGGAATGATTTCAATGAGTCCAGACTCTTGAAACTTCCCACACCTGGAAAAGTGTTAAATTCATTAACTTGACATGTTTGGTTTTCCATAATTAAGTTTCTGTAATTAACAGTAATCCTTTGATGTTTCGACTACCTAGTTTTTGATGCAAAATGCGTATATCCTGGCTCCTCCCTTACCTCTTTGGAGCAGTCCCTCAGAGCAATATGAGAGGCTGACTTAAGTCCTCAGGAAATCCGCCAAATAAAACATAATTCTCCACTTTTAGGCTGTGTATTTTTTTCAGTTGACAGTTTTGGTGACCAGGAAGAGACTCAGAGCAGACGTCTCTGCTTTGCCTGAACTCTACAAGGAACTGGGGCCTTGGTACCAGCAGAGGCCTGTTGTGCCCATCCGGCTCCGCAGAGTCCAGATGAGTTTGGGTGAGTCCCTCCTGGCTCTTGGATCTCCCAATTACTGGCTGATGATCCTGAGTTTTATTTGGCGGTCTCTAACAGGTACTGGCTCCCCAGTTAAAAGATATTGGGGAGTGGCCCCTGCTAGTTGAAAAATACTAGGGGAGCCCAGTTGAAAGACACTGGGAGAAAGTGCCCCCTACCTGAAAGATACTAGGGTAACTCAATTGAAAGACACCAGGATTTCCTCAGTTTGAAAGATACTGAGCAGTCTCAGCTGAACGGTTGGTTAGGTAAGAGGTTTACCTGACATTTTCCTCAAATTGGCTATCTTGACAAGAATGTGTCAGGATAAAAGTGTACTAATAAAATTTTATGCCTGAGAAATTCAAGTTCAAATGGGAAACAGATTCTCTCAGAGAAATGAGGGGCGTCAGAAAGCCAACCTCCAACTAGCACTCTAGCCAGATTCATGTATGTACAGAGCTCATACCTGCAAGTAAATAAAGGAAATCTTGCTCTGAAAATGACTAAATGGTGCTCTTTTATTGTATACGCAGCTATGTTAGAAAAAGCTGGCTTGATAAAAACATATTTTCAGAATTCTGATGTTAAAAAAACAAAAGCCCTTCTAGGGGGAAGTTGCATTCCTCCTCCTGTGTCTTTGAGATGTAAATGTTTTATCTGATCTTCAGGCGTGTGTGTGTGCGCGCGCGCGCGCGCGTGCATGTGTGTGTGTGTGTGTGTGTGTGTTTTGAGTACTTGGTCTCTGTCATCCAAAAGGTACACATATGGTGTACATTTAGCAGCCAATCGAATAGACTGAGATTCTGAGCAGGCTTTTTTTTTTTTTTTTATGGTATGCGGGCCCCTCACCGCTGCGGCCTCTCCCGCCGCAGAGCACAGCCTCCAGACGCGCAGGCCCAGCGGCCATGGCTCACGGGCCCAGCCGTCCCGCGGCATGTGGGATCTTCCCAGACCGGGGCACGAACCCGTGTCCCCTGCATCGGCAGGCGGACTCTCAACCACTGCGCCACCACGGAAGCCCCCTGAGCAGGCTTTTGTCCGAATTTTTGCCATCTTAACCTTCATTGCGTCAGCCTGTTTAGTGAGGGCCTTTACTTTCTTAGACTATTTTTGGGAGTAAACTTTCTGGATCTGTTTAGGTCGCATCCTTCACACTCTCCTGTGGGGAAGCCTCTTGCATCCTATTGGTTTAAGTCACTATTAACATATATCTCATTAATGGCCAGACGACAGATCCTTTAAATTGGAGAAACTTCTAAATTGGTAAATTTTTAGAGAACTCTCATTATAAACAGGTGTTTTATTGATATCTATGGGGAAAAAAAAAATTAAAGGTGGGAAAAAAATATATAATGGTTTACCTAAGAACTCGTTTAGTTTAAAACAAACCAAAAAAACTGGTTTGGGAAACCTTATTGTGGTTTCTGCTTTCCCTCAATGGATCTTACAGATGCTAATAAAAACATTAGAATAATTAATTAGGTTAACAGAAAAATAAGAGAAAAAACTAAAGGGAAAGTCTAGAGACTCTTTCCCTACAAGGTAAACTTTTTAATGGAACTTATCCCAAATGGATAAAGAAATCTTAAGATGATTACTTTAAAATGGGATAAATAAAATGAATGTTAATGGGATTAAAACAAAACATCTTGATACAACATTACCTAAGGTTCAATGGGCCAAATGGAACCCCCCCTCCACTGTACTGGTACCCAACATTAAAGGACCCCAAGCAAGTCCGCTCTATTTACCCCTGTTTAAAATATATATATTTAAATGGTGGAAGAAAATTACACTGAGGTACCTGACCAACAATTACTTGGGGCAACAATTAGGCCAATTAATCAAGTTGACAAAAGGGCCTGAGTCAGTTGGCTCAACCCCTCACTGGGGACCCCAGAGCCTTTTATACAAAATAGATAAAATGGTCAGAGAATAAAAGA